>NC_073412.1:3738006-3753006 GCF_028641065.1 Leucoraja erinaceus | reverse complement strand
CACTCCTATCCCTTATGACAAGTTACTTTATAAATGGTGAATGGATAGCAGTGTACTGGGACTAGTGTAGCTGGGACTAGTGTAGCTGGGACATGTTGGCCGGTGTGGGCAAGTTGGGCCTGTTTCCACACTGTATCACTCTGACTCATCCCCTTCTGAAAAGAACATCCTTGAATTCAGAGGCTATGACCTCCAGTCCTGGACTCTACCACTAGTGGAAACATCCTCTCCACATCCATGTATTTCACTATTCTGTAAGTTTCAATAAGGATCCCCCTCATCCTTCTAAACTCCAGCGAGTACAGGCCCAGTGCCGACAAACGCTCATCATAGGTTCACCTACTCTTTCCTGGGGTCAAACCTCCTTGCCCTGATTCAAACTCGGAGATTTACGGTAATGGCCACTCGTCAGTACTCGGGGCTCTCGTGGAGATTTTTCAACATGTTGAAAAATCTTCACGAGTCTTCCCGTGCTTACCTGCCGTTAGCGTTACGAGCCGCTAAGAGACGTCCCCGAGCTCCGACGTACCCGCTACGTTCATTCTCCGTGCTTACCACGAGCTTGATTTTTTTAAAACTCGGGAGAGCTCTTGGAATGAACTCGCACTGTGGGACAGGGCTGTATCTCAGCGGTTCAGGCAGCATCTCTGGACGAAAGGAATAGGTGACGTTTTTCGGGTCGAGACCCTTTTTCAGACTGGGAGTCAGGGGAAAGGGAAACAAGAGATATCGACGGTGATGTAGAGAGAGAGATATAGAACGCATGAATGAAAGATATGTAAAAAAGTAACAGTAATCTGGGAAACGGGCTGTGAGCTAGGTGAAATCATGTTACAGATAATGAGACTCAACAAGATGACTTTGAAGCTGATATAACAACGAGTTGGGGAGGGACGGAGAGAGGGGGGGGGTGCAAGGGTTACTTGAAGTTAGGGAAATCAATACAATGAAGTATACAAAGATATAATTTGTTCATGAGAACATTTAATCAAGAGAACAGTCTGACTGGTCGGAGAGTTGTCTACCCTGATCAAGAAGGCTCATCAGCGTCTCTTCTTCCTGAGGAGGCTGAAGAAGGTCCATCTGTCTCCTCAGATCCTGGTGAACTTCTACCGCTGCACCATCGAGAGCATCCTTACCAACTGCATCACAGTATGGTATGGCAACTGCTCTGTCTCCGACCGGAAGGCATTGCAGAGGGTGGTGAAAATTGCCCAACGCATCACCGGTTCCTCGCTCCCCTCCATTGAGTCTGTCCAAAGCAAGCGCTGTCTGCGGAGGGCGCTCAGCATCGCCAAGGACTGCTCTCACCCCAACCATGGACTGTTTACCCTCCTACCATCCGGGAGGCGCTACAGGTCTCTCCATTGCCGAACCAGCAGGTCCAGGAACAGCTTCTTCTCTGCGGCTGTCACTCTACTAAACAACGTACCTCGGTGACTGCCAATCACCCCCCCCCCCGGACACTTATTATTATTTATTCAAATCGTTTGCTATGTCGCTCTTCCAGGGAGATGCTAAATGCATTTCGTTGTCTCTGTACTGTACACTGACAATGACAATTAAAATTGAATCTGAATCTGAATCTGAGAACAGGGATGGAGAGAGAGAGGGAATGCAGGGTTACTTGTAGTGGAATCAATATTCATCCCACTGGGTTGTAAGCTGCCCAGTGAAACATGAGATGCTGTTCCTCCTACACAATAAATAGACCACCTCTGTTGGCCTTTATCTGCTTATTTATGTGTATATTGAACTGAACTGTTCTGTATTTATGTTTACAATGCTCTGTTGTGCTGCAGCAAGCAAGAATTTCATTGTCCTATCTGGGACAATAAACTCTCTTGACTTGACTTGGCATGTTGGCCTTTATAACAAGAGGAACCGAGTATAGGAGCAAAGAGGTCCTTCTGCGGTTGTACAGAGCCCTAGCGAGACCACACCTGGAGTATTGTGTGCAGTTCTGGTCCCTAATTTGAGGTAGGCCATTCTTGCTATTGAGGGAGCAAGGTTAATTCCCGGGATGGCGGGATTGTCATATGCTGAGAGAATGGAGCAGCTGGGCTTGTACACGCTGGAGTTTAGAAGGATGAGAGTCCGTAGGAATCCATGGACATATCGTAGCGGCTCGTTATGAAAGCCGTACGTACTCGGGGCATCAGCTAAGTCGGGACGTTTTTACAGCATGTTGAAAAATGGCCCGGAGTAAATAAAATTGCCACGAGTACCTACGGCTGTTGTAACGAGCCACAACGATATATCCACGAACTCCTACGGATCCGTTACGAACATTCTGCAAGTTTGAAAACTCGGGAGAATTTGTGAATAACTCGGGAAAGTGGGACAAGCCCTTAACTCAGCGGGTCTGGCAGCATCTCTGGAGAAAAGGAATAGGTGACGTTTCAGGTCTGCCCATTGCACCTACCTGAACTAGGCCCTGGGCCTTCGTGCTTTGATGATTCAAGTGCAGGCAGTCCCAGGCGATGTTTAATTTAGCTTTTATTGTTATGTGTACCGAAGTACATAAGATCATAAGTGATAGGAGCAGAATTAGACCATTCGGCCCATCAAGTCTACTCAGCCATTCAATCACGGCTGATCTATCTCTCCCTCCTAACCCCCTTCTCCTGCCTTCTCCCCATAACCTCTGACACCTGTACCAATCAAGAATCTATCTCTGCCTTAAAAATATCCATTGACTTGGCCTCCACAGCCTTCTGCGGCAAAGAATTCCATAGATTCACCACCCTCTGACTAAAGAAATTCCTCCTCATCTCCTTCCTAAAAGAAAGTCCTTTAATTCTGAGGGTAAAACCTCTAGTCTTAATGCCCCTGTCCCACTTAGGAAACCTGAACGGAAACCTCTGGAGACTTTGCGCCCCACCCAAGGTTTCCGTGCGGTTCCCGGAGGTTGCCAGAGGTTGCAGGTAGTGGAAGCAGGTAGGGAGACTGACAAAAACCTCCGGGAACCGCACGGAAACCTTGGGTGGGGCGCAAAGTCTCCAGAGGTTTCCGTTCAGGTTTCCTAAGTGGGAAACAGGGGCATTAGACTCTCCCACTATTGAAAACATCCTCTCTATCCAAGCCTTCCACTGTTCTGTATGTTTCAATGAGGTCCCCCCTCATTCTTCTAAACTCCAGCGAGTACAGGCCCAGTGCCGTCAAACCTGAGTACAGTGAAAAGCTTTTTGTTTGTGTGATATCTGGTCAAAGAAAAAGCTATACATGATTACAATGAAGCCTCCCACAGATAAAGGATATGATTTTCATTCTTCAGAACTGCCCAGAAACAGATTTCTCTGAGTCAGATGCAGCAGTTTCTATAGTAACCCACCTCCTATCACTCTAGATAGACACAAAATGCTGGAGTAACTCAGCTTGACGGACAGCATCTCTGGATGGAAGGAATAGGTGACGTTTCGGGTCAAGGCCCTTCTTCAGACTGAATGAACCGTTGTGGGTTTGTTAGTAAATTGGCTCTGTAAGATTCCCCTCATGTATAGGGAGTGGATGGGAAAGTGGAATAACATGGAACTGATGTGAATGGGCGATCGATGGTTGTTGTGGAATTGGTAGCCTGTTTCCTTGCTGTATCTCTATGTCCTTCTACACACGTTTGCTAGCATGCTTTCATTTAATTGATTAATTACACTAACACCATCTGTAAGTAATTTAAGAAAATTGTGTCCCGTCATTCAGGAATATCATTAAACATTTTGCTATTCTCAATACTACGTTGAGAAAAATTTAAGAAATTGGAGAATTTGCTTGTATTTCCTTAAGTCGGGTCATTTGTAACCCAGGGATGCCCTGTGTACCTGTCTAACGTAGTGATAATATCTGCCTCCATCACCTCTTCAGGTAACACATTCCACATTTCTTCTACCCTCTGTATGATCTCATTATTGCTCGGAGTAGGATTAGGCCATTCGGCCCATCAAGTCCACTCCGCTATTGAACCATGGTTGATCTTATGAGACCGATAGATTCTTGATTAGTACGGGTTGTTGGGGTTTATGGTACATGGATAATATAGAGGGATATGGGCCAAATGTGGGCAGGTGGGACTTGCGTAGATTGGGCATCTTGGTCAGCATGGGCAAGATAGGCCGAAGGGCCTGTTGTCATATTGTCTATGACTCCAATGACGCTGATAGAACCATAGAAACATAGAAAATAGGTGCAAGAGTAGAGGCCATTCGGCCCTTCGAGCCTGCACCGCCATTCAATGTGATCATGGCTGATCATCCAACTCAGTATCCCATACCTGCCTTCTCTCCATTCCCCCTGATCCCTTCAGCCACAAGGGCCACATCTAACTCCCTCTTAAATATAGCCAATGAACTGGCCTCAACTACCTTCTGTGGCAGAGAATTCCACAGATTCACCACCCTCTGTGACAAAAATGTTTTCCTCATCTCGGTCCTAAAAGATTTCCCCCTTATCCTTAAACTGTGACCCCTTGTTCTGGACTTCCCCAACATCGGGAACAATCTTCCTGCATCTAGCCTGTCCAACCCCTGAAGAATTTTGTAAGTTTCTATAAGATCCCCCCTCAATCTTCTAAATTCTAGCGAGTACAAGCCGAGTCTATCCAGTCTTTCTTCATATGAAAGTCCTGACATCCCAGGAATCAGTCTGGTGAACCTTCTCTGTACTCCCTCTATGGCAAAAATGTATTTTCTCAGATTAGGAGACCAAAACTGTACGCAATACTCCAGGTGTGGTCTCACCAAGACCCTGTACAACTGCAGTAGAACCTCCCTGCTCCTATACTCAAATCCTTTTGCTATGAATGCTAACATACCATTCCCCTTCTTCATTGATGCACTGAGCTGGCATGAACTCAGCAGGATGAATCGGGTCTGAAGAAGGATCTCAGCCTAAAACGTCACCCATCCCTTCTCTCCAGAGATGCTGCCTGTCCCGCTGAGTTACTCCAGCATTTTGTATCTATCTTCGGGATGAATGGGGTCTCCTTTGTTGCAATTCAACACCAGAAAGGTACAAACATACAGAAGCTTAGGACAGAGGAATGCACGGTGGCACAGTGGTAGAGTTGCTGCCTCCCATCGCCAGAGACCCGGGTTCGATCCCGACTACGGGTGCTGTCTGCATGGAGTTTGTACGCTCTCCCCGTGACCTGCGTGGGTTTTCTCCGAGATCTTCGGTTTCCTCCCACACTCCAAAGACGTACAGGTTTGTAGGCTAACTGGCTTTGGTGTAATTGTAAAAATTGTCCCCAGTGTGTGTAGGGTAGTGTTAGTGTGCGGGGATCGCTGGTCGGCGCGGACCCGGTGGGCCGAAGGGCCTGTTTCCGCGTTGTATCTCCAAACTAAACTAGACTAGAATGCTGAGGAGTGTTTTAATATCCTATCGAGTGAGGGATATTCTGCCTGTGACAAGATGAACTAAAATCCGGTTGTTGATAAACTGTAGTTGGGGAACGCCAATGAGAATTCTGCTGCTTTGGTTGCAGTGGTTACCATAGTAACCCACTGGATGATTCAGGGAAATGTCATGATGTACCAAATGATTATTAAAGCCAGCTTTACTTCTCCCCCCCTTCTCCCCCCTCCCTCCTTCCCCCGTAAAACAATATTGAGTTTATACATTTTCCTCCCACCACCACCATCAAACCCGGATTGGAATTTGGATAAAATCATTCAGGGATGTTTTTTTTTTTAGTTTTAGAGATACAGCATGGAAACAGGCCCTTCAGCCCACTGAGTCCACACCGACCAGCGCATTGACACTTCCCGACACACTCTAGGGACAATTTATACTTATACCAAGCCAATTAATCAACGATCATTGGGCTGTGGATGGAAACTGGAGCACCCGGGGAAAACCCACGCAGTCACGGGGAGAACGTGCAAACTCCGTAATGACAGCACCCGTAGTTGGGGTCGAACCCGGGCCTCCACTGCAGTATTATGTTATCCCACCATTGCACCCACTTCCTAGTTACTAGGGGCAATTTACAGAGGCCAATTAACGCACAAACCCTTCGGCCCACCAAGGCCGCACCGACTAGCGATCCCCGCACATTAACACTGCCCTACACACACTAGGGATAATTTACACATATACCAAAGCCAATTAACCTACAAATCTGTATGCCGCTGGAGTGTGGGAGGAAACTGAAGATCTCTGAGAAAACCCACGCAGATCACGGGGAGAGAACGTACAAACTCCGTACAGACAGCAGCGTAGTCGGGATCGAACCGGGATCTCTGGTGCTGCAAGCTCTGTAAGGCAACGATTCTACCGCTGCACCTCCGTGCCGCACAAGCCTGTTCTTGGCATTCACACTCGCACTCATTTGATTTTCTAAACAGGTTTGATGTGGGTGGCTGGGTGTGGAAATGATTGAAATCAAGTAATCGGCAACTGTTAATATGTTTGAAGGGAATAGGGATTATTGTGTACATTCCGTGCCTAATCCTGTGTCAATTATTTACTCCAGACCAATGTTATTCCCCCATTGAAAACAAGTTTGCGTTCAAGATCCAACTGTGGCATCCATGGTACTTTGATTCTCGGCGATCCCACTGCGGTGACTGCTGTTTAGGGATGCATTTGTTGAAACTGCCCTCAGTGGAGCTTACTGAGTACCCACTCCGCATTCCCACGCTGTCAATAAGGCAAATCTGCTTGCGTCTTGAAATTCTCCGAGCAATGCCACAGGGTATCTGTCACAATAGTCAATAGTCAGATTTATTGGTCACATACGCAATGAAGTGCAGTGAAATGAATTTGCCAGCAGCGGTACAATCAAAAAGAACGCACGATACACAATAAAAATTTTAACACAAAACGTTTAACACGTTCATCGTTGTGGTGGAAGGCACAAAGTACAGTCAGTCCTTTTCCATTTTTACCCGTGGTCAGGACCTCCGCAGTCACCAGCCAGATGTGCCGAATCGGCGCTTCCCTATCGCGGCTTGCAGATCACATAGGCCTGCGGTCAATAGACAATAGGTGCAGGAGTAGGCCATTCGACCATTCGAGCCAGCGCCGCCATTCAATGTGATCATGGCTGATCATCCCCAATCAGTACCCCTTATTTCCCCGGTTGGAGCTCTTCTCCAGGGATCTCACTCCGGAGGGTAAGTAAGTAAGTCAGTCCCCGCCATGCCCGCGGCTAATACACTTATACCAAGCCAGGAGCAGGTCCACGACTACTTGCCACATCCCGTCTCGGAACATCACCCATCCATGTTCTCCAGAGATGTAGGAACAAAGAACTGCAGATGCTGGTTCATACACAAAAGGACATCTTCACAGGTTGAGAGGGAAGTCGGGACTAGTGTAAATGGGACGTTGGCCGGAGTGGGCAAGTCTGGCCTGTCTCCATGCTCTAAGACTCTATGACTCTAAATAAACCCATTATGTGCTATTAGTAACTCAGATGCAGGTCAGGCAGCATCTTTTGGACAATGTGGATCGTGTGGGACGTTTCAGCTCAGTCTGGCCTTCTCCAGCTCTAAGACTGCCTGACTCTACAACCCGTTGAGTTACGCCAGGCAGCACTTTGGACAATGTTTTTGACGTTGTAAACCAGCACCTGTAGTTCTGCCTGACCCGTTGAGTTCCGAGTTGACTTTTTTTTGTATTCAGCAACTGTAAACCTAGGTTTAGCTCTGAACTGTGTTTAACTCTGAGTGTCCTTGTGTCTCTACTGTGGTTCATTTCATAGCACCTCACACCAAGAGTAGCAATGTTCTACCTCAACTCCAAAGACTTGAGGCGTTGTTGACACTTCAATACCTCTTCATTTGTTTCAATGATTTGAGCGTGTGACCCTTCCTCAGCCCTCCTGCTGTCTCCTCCCATCCCCCAGCCTCCTCCTCCTTTTTCCTTTCTTCTCCCCCCCCCCCAGGAAACTCAGCGGGTGCAGCAGCATCTATGGAGCGAAGGAAATAGGCAACGTTTCGGGACGAAACCCAAAGGAAATAGGCAACGTTTCGGGTCGAAACCCAAAGGGTTTCGGGACGAAACGTTGCCTATTTCCTTCGCTCCATAGATGCTGCTGCACCCGCTGAGTTTCTCCAGCTTTTTTGTCTACCTACAATTATTACTTACTCCGTTTCCTTAACATGGCACCACCAACATTCATTGTCCATCCCAAATTGACCCAGAACTCTCCCCTGTACCTCGAGACAACCTTGGTTCAAGCCACTTGGTTAACAGATAAAAATATAAGGATCTCAGATTTTAAATGAATCAGGAGGCTAGCATAACTAATCACTCGCAGTAACGAATTTCAAAGCTCTGCTGCCCTTAATTTCCTAACTTTTAGTTTAGTTGGGAGATATAGCACGGAAACAGGCCCTTCGGCCCACCGAGTCCGCACCGACCAGCGATCCCCGCACACTAACAGTGTCCCGTACACACAAGTTAAGAGAGTTTATTACCATGTGTCCCAGATAGGACAATGTAATTCTTGCTTGCTGCAGCACAACAGAATATAGTAAGCATGAATACAGAACAGATCAGTGTGTCTATATAGCATAGACCATATATATACACATATAAATAAACAGATAAAGTGTAATGGGCTGTTATAGTTCTGAGTTTGTTTGATGGTGAATTTAATAGCCTGATGGCTGTGGGGAAGTAGCTATTCCTGAACCTGGATGTACTAGATTTCAGGCTCCTGTACCTTCTACCTGACGGCAGCGGAGAGATGAGTGTGTGGCCAGGATGGTGTGTGGGTCCTTGATGATGCTGCCAGCCTTTTTGAGGCAGCGACTGCGATAGATCCCCTCGATGGTGGGGAGGTCAGAGTCGATGATGGACTGGGCAGTGGTCACAACCTTTTCCGTGGGGACAATTTACACTTAGACCGAGCCAATGAACCCACAAACCTGCACGCCTTTGGAGTGTGGGAGGAAACCGAAGATCGCGGGGAAAACCAACGTGGAGAACGTGCAAACTCCGTACAGGCAGCACCCGTGGCTGGGATCGAACCTGGCTCTGTAAGGCAGCATCTCTACCGCAGTGTCATTATGCCACCCCCAATTTCGATGTTATATGTGCAAGATATTCATCTTTATCTGTGCCTTGTGGACAACTGATTATTTTACATGCTGTAAAGTCTTCTCTTTGACTGGATAGCAGGCAAACCAAATGCTTTTGACTGTGGCCCAGTATGCTCAACAATAATAATAATAAAGGAACTAATCATTTGTTCATTTGCCATCGACTGTCTGCTTGGGAATGATTTCCTTGGCATTTTTAGGTTTGCAACCTGAAAATAGATCGCTGGGCAGTGTTGCTTTAAGGATGCTGACAGGGCTGCCTTCCTGAATTGTAAATGGAAAGCAAACACCACCTCACCGTGTGCCGACTGTGGAGGCTGTGCAGAGTTGCTGCAGATGCCGTCTCTCTTCACGACAGCCTTTCCCTTTGTTCCCCCTGCCTCAGGACCCGTTGAACAGGGAGCTGGAATCCTTCAGCCCGAGCTGGCCGGGGCGCGGTGGGAAAGAGCTGAGGTCTCGGTCAGTCAGCCCAACACGGGAGGGGAGCCTGCGATGTCTCGACAGCACACGGAGGTTGTATTATTCTCCATTTGACACCAGCAGGTAAGACAGTGGAGTTGGTGCTGTAACAAACCTAAGCATCATTTTAAATTCTGGCTTTAACTCATCCCTTCCCTTTACCGATTATTTTTTTTTTTCCCTTTGTTCCAACCGTTACATAAGACTGGTACTTGGCCAGGCAGGTATTTGGGATGTGAATTGGCCAGTAGCCTTTTTTCGCTGTGTGGTAGTCAGTAGGACACGAACAACAACAACATGAGCAGGATGGCACACAATCCAAATCACACACCATTTTGAGGGGATTTAGCACAGTCCTGGGTCATCTTTAGAATCATATACAGCACAGATATAGTCCCTTCGGCCCGACTTGCCCATGCTAACCAAAGATGCCCCATCTAAGCTAATCCCACCTGCCCATATCTCTCTAAACCTTCCCTATCCAAGCACCCACCCAAATATCTTGTAAATGGTACAATCGCAACGTTTAAGAAATATTTCGACAGGTGCATGGATAGGACAGGTTTAGAGGGATATGGGCCAAATACAGGCCAGTGGAACTGGTGTAGATGGGGCATGTTGGTCGGTGTAGGCAAGTTGGCCAAAGGGCCTATTTCTACACAGTATGACTAAATGTTATAGTAACTGCCTATGGGACTATTTTTGTGCTGTACAGCTCTAAAGATACCTCCAGACAGTGCTACATCCCCTTAAAATGGTGTTAGAGGTGTGCACCTATTCCTTCTCCCCAAAGATGTTGCCTGGCCCATTGAATTATTTCAGATTTTTATGTCCATGGCAAAAACATGCAGCATCTCTGGATGGAAGAATTGGGTGATGTTTCGGGTTTAGACCCTTCTTCATTCTGAAGAAGGGTCTCGACCCGAAACGTCACCCATTCTGAGTTACTCCAGCTTTTTGTGTCTATCTTCGGTGTAAACCAGCATCTGCAGTTCTTCCCTTCCTATGGCAAGGAGTTGTTGGCTTGTGGCCAGCTTATGTCAGTGAATGATAAAGCAACAGTCTGTAAAATCATTACGTCTGTGAATAACCATGACACATCTGCAGAGCAAGCTTGCAGAATGACGCTCTGAAGGCCTCTTTAAAATGTCTGTATTGTACAAGCCTTTCTTGGGCATAAGTGGGAACAAAATTATGCATTGATTATTTTTCCGCCAGTTTGTTTCACAAAGTCCCTGTCTATTTCATTCCCAAAATCTCCCTGGCTAACCATCCTGTTTCCTACGGAAATCCTTGGGGCAGGTCATCGAATAACCTGGCTGCTGAAGTACCTCCACCCACTTCCGCAGATACACACAGAAAGCTGGAAGAACCCAGCGGGTCAGGCGGCATCTTTGGAGAAAAGGAAGGGTCGAGACCCTTCTTCAGGCACCATCCACTTCTGATTGGAGATGGAAGCCATCTCAGGAGGCATTGCTAACCTTTGCAATGAACTCCAAGTCACTGGCTTGGACTGTTTGCATGCCATAAAAGTTAAAGTCATAGGAGTTGAATTAGGCCATTCAGCCCATCAAACCTACTCCACCATTCAAACAAGTTCTTCCAATTGTGGCTCACTCCAATGTATTCACTCCGACCTTTGTGGCCTGACCAATGAATTTCATTGTCCTATCTGGGACACATGACAATAAACTCTCTTCTTGACTTGACTTGACCGGGATCAAAGCTTTAAGGGCCTGTCCCACTTGCGGGTCATTTGCGTGTCATTTACGCACGTGATGCGCCCGGCGCGTGGTGACGTAAGCAATGTCGCGCGCGGCGCCCAGGATTTTGGGATGTACAAAATCTTCCCTCGCCCTCTGCGTGACGTGCAAACTGACGCCCAAGTGGGACAAGCCCTTTAGAGTTCCCTCTCCATCTCTCTACCTCTCTCTGCTTTAAGCCACCGCTTAAGGCCTACCCTCGTTAACCAAATGTTTACTCATCTGACTACGTCTTTGGTTGCCCGACATCTAGTTTATAATGGATAACTATCCTGTGCAAGTCTTTGGGAAAATGGTTGCTTTGCTTACAAAAAGCATCATTTTTAGTGGCCCACCTTGTATTTTCTAGCAATCCGAACTCAGACTCAGAATTAATTACCTATTCAAGATCCAGCTTCCTCCTGGCTCTGAATTGATTTAGTTACTCGAGTTTAATATCATCAGTTGCAACAGTGGGCTTTGAACTTGTATCCCTGGATCATTAGTCCACACTCTCACCGTTCATTTAACCAAGATGCTGCCATATCATTCTAGCCATGGTATATCCGGGCGTGTTTCGAAAACCTGCGCGCGGACCAACTGGCTAGAGTTTTCACGGACATTTTCAATCTTCCACATCTGAGGTCTGAGGTTCTATTGTAACTGCATGGTAACTCATTTCACTGTACCTTAATTGATGCATGTGACAAATAAATGTGTGTGTATATATATATGGTCTATGGTATATGGACACACTGATCTGTTCTGTATTTATGCCTACTGTATTCTGTTGTGCTGCAGCAAGCAAGAATGTCATCATCCTATCTGGAACACATCTCCTCTCTGTCTCTTGCACTGCCTGATACTTTTTAATCAACAGACACAATCAGGTGCTTTGATTTCCAGATCCACCTTTGCATAGTTAGATTCATAATACAATATAATACGGTTTATTTGTCACATTGCACATAAGTGCAAGAGAAATGAATATGTCAGCAGCGATACAATGATAAAGAACACACACAAAAACACAATAAAAATTTAACATAAACATCCACCACAGCAGTCTTCACTGTGGTGGAAGGCACACAATTTGGCCAGTCCTCCTCCATTTTCCCCCGTGGTCGGGACCTCAACCCTCCGCAGCCGTTGCTGCGGGTTGTCCAGATGGTAAAAGGACAAGGTACAAGTCCAGAGTCGGCTCTTCCCCACCGGAGACCGTGGATTTAAGTTGGTGCAGGCCGGCGGTCGAAGATTTAAAGTTTAAAGTTCCCGCCGTGCCGTAGCCAGAAGCACCGCAGACCGCAGGGCCGGCGGTCGAAGCTCCCCTCCAGGGGTGATGGTATGTCGCCACCGCGCCTGCGGTAGAAGTTGGCCGCGGGCCGGCAGTGATGGCTTCTTCTTCCCCCGGGTCCCCCACGAGGGATCCCGGGCTGTAGACGCCACGCCAGCTGGAGCTTAAGGCTGCCGGCTGCTGCGGGCCAGCGAAACGGAGCGCTCCCCTCCAGCGAGCCCCAGCGAGGGTTCGCCCGCTCCACGCCGTGAGTCCACGCTGCGCCCACCACTGAAGCCCCAGGCGCGTCTCCGGGAAAGGCCGCGCCGATCCTTGCTGTTAGGCCACGGGGAGGCGACCTGGAAAAAGTCGCCTCTCCATGGAGGACACGGCCAAAACGGTTTCCCCTTCACCCCCCCACACACAAAACACACAAAGAAACATTAAAACCATACTTTAAAACATACTAAAAAAATTAATAAAAGTTGAAGAAACTAACGCGCTGCTGACAGGGCTGCTGCCATTGCAGCGCCCCCAAGTAGCCCTTGCTACTTAGATTTAGATCTTAGGGTTAAAGGACTCTATGGAAGGTAGACAAAAGTGCTGGAGAAACTCAGCGGGTGCAGCAGCATCTATGGAGCGAAGGAAATAGGCAACGTTTCGGGACGAAACCAAAAGGAAATAGGCAACGTTTCGGGTCGAAACCCAAAGGGTTTCGACCCGAAACGTTGCCTATTTCCTTCGCTCCATAGATGCTGCTGCACCCGCTGAGTTTCTCCAGCATTTATGTGTACCTTCGATTTTCCAGCATCTGCAGTTCCTTCTTAATAAACTCACTTGACTTGACTTGAGCTCCCAATCAGCAGATATCGTTTCTGTCCGTTTCCCTAGATGTTTTGAAAATCTCAGTTGTTGCCCTTTCTCTTCGATGCCCTGGAGCATCGCAGCGGGTGAGGCAGCATCTCTAGAGAGAAGGAATGGGCCACGTTTCAGTGGGAGACCCTTCTTCAGACTCGGAATTAAGGGACGGTCTTCTCGGAAGGAGATGGATGAGAAGGAATTTCTTTAGTCAGAGGGTGGTGAATCTGTGGAATTCTTTGCCACAAAAGGCTGTTTGAGGCCAAGTCAATGGATATATTTAAGGCAGATAGATTCTTGATTAGTACGGGTGTCAGAGGTTATGGGGAGAAGGCAGGAGAATGGGGTTAAGGGGGAGAGATAGATCAGCCATGATTGCATGGCAGAGAAGAGCTAAAATAAAAAAATTCCTCCAGTTTGATGACCTGGAAAAGATCATCCACACATTCATCTCCTCCCGCCTAGATTACTGCAACTCCCTCTACACTGGCATCAGCCAATCTTCCCTGTCCCGCCTGCAACTGGTCCAAAACGCCGCAGCGAGACTCCTGACGGGCACCCGAAAAAGGGACCACATCACCCCGATCCTGGCCTCTCTCCACTGGCTCCCTGTGCGGTTCCGTATACACTTCAAGACCCTCCTCTATGTCTACAAAGCCCTCAATGGGCTTGCCCCCTCCTACATTAAAAGTCTTCTCACCCACCACTCCACCTCCAGGCCCCTCAGATCGTCCGACTTGGGGCTGCTGAATATCCCGCGGTCTAGGCATAAGCTCAGGGGCGACCGTGCCTTTGAGGTTACAGCCCCTAGACTGTGGAACAGCAGCATCCCCCTTACCATCAGAACGAACAACCCCCTCCATCGACTCCTTTAAGTCGAGACTAAAGACTTATCTATACTCCCAAGCCTTTCCTGACGTCCACTGAGCGAGGGCTACATGTATGTAGTCTGTTTTGTTGTGCTATTCTTATAACTAATGTAAAGCACTTTGGCCAACGAGAGTTGTTTTTTAAATGTGCTTTATAAATAAATGTGACCTGACTTGACTTGACTAATGGGCTGAATGGCCTCATTCTGCTGCTATCACTTATTGCCTTATGATCTGTTCCCTTTCCCCACCAGCGCAACTTTCCCGGATGGAGCTGTGGACATTGGGCCCTTTGACCATATGATGATCAGACGGCCGTTCTCTTCCTGCCACTTTTCGGACACCTGCCTGGTGGAGGATCCACTCCGCTCTCTCTCTGAGGGTCTGGGGAGCTTCGACGTGGACCTCAAGGTCTCCCTGCTGGACAGCGGGCGGAAGAGGGCCCAACTGCTGAGCCGCCTCAAAGAGACACACCGCCTGCTGGAGGAGCAGTCCGCACAGCTGCGCAAACGCGAGGGTCAGCTGTCGGACAGCAAGACCCAGATCGAGATGCTCTCCCTCAAGCAGAAAGTAAGTGGCTTGCCTTCTGCTCTTTTGTGGCCCGATATATTGCTCAGATAGGTAGTCGGAGGATGGTGATCTGTGGAATTCATTGCCACAGGCAGCTGTGGAGGCCAAGTCAATGAATATTTTTAAGGCAGAGATGGATAGATTCTTGATTTGTGCGGGTGGTAGGGGTTATGCGGGGAATG
>NC_073412.1:3703006-3733006 GCF_028641065.1 Leucoraja erinaceus | reverse complement strand
ATTCCTTCTTATGAAGAAAGACTGGATAGACTTGGTTTATACTCTCTAGAATTTAGGAGATTGAGAGGGGATCTTATAGAAACTTACAAAATTCTTAAGGGGTTGGACAGGCTAGATGCAGGAAGATTGTTCCCGATGTTGGGGAAGTCCAGGACAAAGGGGTCACAGCTTAAGGATAAGGGGGAAATCCTTTAAAACCGAGATGAGGAGAACTTTTTTCACACAGAGAGTGGTGAATCTCTGGAACTCTCTGCCACAGAGGGTAGTTGAGGCCAGTTCATTGGCTATATTTAAGAGGAGTTAGATGTGGCCCTTGTGGCCAAGGGGATCAGAGGGTATGGAGAGAAGGCAGGTACGGGATACTGAGTTGGATGATCAGCCATGATCATATTGAATGGCGGTGCAGGCTCGAAGGGCCGAATGGCCTACTCCTGCACCTAATTTCTATGTTTCTATGTTTCTATGCTGCCTGTCCCGCTGAGTTACTCCAGCGTTTTGTGTCTACCTTAGGAGAAGGAGAGCTTGCTTCGGGAACGGCAGCCCAAGGATGAAACACTCCGGATTTACAAGGAGCGGGTGAGGGCACTGGAGGGGGAGCGGGACAAAGCTGGAGAAGAGTTGAGGAATATCCATGAGGTTTGTCTGTGCATCTGTTAATGTTTCCTTGTATCACACGGTGAGGAGTGATGAGTCGGTCACCATCTCCATTGTGGCTTTGTGAAAGAGGCATCTAATTAATTCCACTCACCCTTGGAGCGCAGGAGGATGAGGGGTGATCCCATGAGAGGAACAGGTCAACAGACAATCGACAATAGACAACAGGTGCAGGAGTAGGCCATTCGGCCCTTTGACCCAGCACCGCCATTCAATGTGATCATGGCTGATCATCCCCAATCAGTACCCCGTTCCTGCCTTCTCCCCATATCCCCTGACTCCGCTATTTTTAAGAGCCCTATCTAGCTCTCTCTTGAAAGCATCCAGAGAACCGGCCTCCACCGCCCTCTGAGGCAGAGAAGGTCGGGTAGATGCACAGAGTCCCTGGTCAATCGAGGACCAGAGACCCAGGTTCGAGTCCATCTTGGGTGATGTCTATAGAGAGTGTTACACCTTCTCCCAGGGTCAGTGAGCAATGGAAGTTATAAGGTCATAAGTGATAGGAGCAGAATTAGACTATCTTTGATCGGACTTTCCTGGCTTTACCTTGCACTAAATGTTATTCCCTTATCATGTATCTGTACACTTAAGGGGTTGGACAGGCTAGATGCAGGAAGATTATTCCCGATGTTGGGGAAGTCCAGAACTAGGGGTCACACAGTTTAAGGATAAGAGGGAAATCTTTTAGGACCGAGGTGAGAAAAACATTTTTTTTCACACAGAGAGAGTGGTGAATCTCTGGAACTCTCTGCCACAGAAGGTAGTTGAGACCACAGTTCATTGGCTATATTTAAGAGGGAGTTAGATGTGGCCCTTGTGGCTAAAGGGATCAGGGGGTATGGAGAGAAGGCAGGGATGGGATACTGAGTTGGATGATCAGCCATGATCATATCGAATGGCGGTGCTGGCTCGAAGGGCCGAATGGCCTACTCCTGCACCTATTGTCTATGTTTCTATGTAAATGGCTCGATTGTAATCATGTATTGTCTTTCCGCTGACTGGATCGCACGCTACAGAAGCTTTTCACTGTACCTCAATAAACTCAACTCTGTTCCAGGCTCAACAGTCGGTGCTTGTGAAGAGTAACGAGGCCAATCAGAGGCTGACGGATTCCTTGCGAGCTCAGGCAGATCTTCACGAGGAGCTCAACGACATGCGCCTCAAGTACAACAAAGCCGGTCTGGTAATCACCTTCCCATCGAGTGTTTGTATCGACACAAAAAGCTGGAGTAACTCAGCGGGTCAAATGGCATCTCTGGAGACAAGGGGTAGGTGACCTTTCGGGTCGAGACCCTTCATCTTCAGAAGAAGAAGAAAATGAAAGCGTCAGGAAAAATCCGTCAAACCCAGGACTCTGGCGCTGTAAGGCAGCAACTCCACCTCTGCGCCTCCCTGCCGTCCTTCAGTTCTTCAGAAGAAGGGTCTTGACCCAAAATGTTGTCTCCTGTTGGGTCACAAATCGCTTGTTGTAGCTAGCAATGAACTTTCAAATTCACTGAGAAGCAGATTGAATGTGCTCTTTAGATTCCAGTTATAGCCTTATTGATCCCTTTATTAAGAGCGAACATCCCTTCCTCCATGTGTAGGAAGGAACTGCAGATGCTGGTTTACACCGAAGATAGACACAAAATGCTGGAGTAACTCAGCGCGTCGGGCAGCATGCATCTCTGGAGAAAAGGTCCAGGTGTCAGGGGTTATGGGAGGAAGGCAGGAGAATGGGGTTAGATGGGAGAGAAAGATCAGCCATGATTGAATGGCGGAGTAGACTTGATGGGCAGAATGGCCTCATTCTGCTCCTATCACTTATGATCTTGCGAAAAGGAATAGGCGACATTTCGGGGCGAGACCCTTTTTCAGATTCTCTTCAGACTAGCTTCAGTGGAGACTGATGAAGGGTCTTGACCCGAATATGTCACCAATTCCTTTTCTCCAGAGATGTAACCCACGGAGTTACTCCAGCAGTGAGTGTCTATTCTTTGGTGTAAAACTGCATCTTCTGATCATAGACAATGGGACATAGGTGCAGGAGTAGGCCACCTGCCTCTCTCTCGAGCCAGCACCCCATTCACATGTGATCGTGGCTGATCCCATCCCCATATCCAAAGAAACTGCCTCCAACCACCCTCTGTGGACAGGGATTCCACAGATTCACCACTCTCTGCTGTGTTTCTTCCGTCACAATCCTTTTCTGTGGAGCTGCTGCGACTAGTAAGATTAATATAGGTGTCGGGTGAACCCAACCAATGTTGCTGCCTCCCCTCCACTTCATTCCCTTGCTCTTGCAGGCCAGGGACTTGCTCGCTGCCAAATTGGAGAGGCTGGAAGAGTCTGTCACCAACTTGAAGACCAAACTGGAAGATGTAGCCGCTGACAAAGATCGGTTCCTGCAGGTAGGACCTCACCATGGGCAATTGTCTCTCCCGACTCGATATTATTCAATTCGAGAAAGAAGTCTTGAGAAGATCAGGAGATATCTCAGATGTTCTGGCCATCATTACCCCTATCTCACTTCCACCCCTTTTGATTATGTCATGCCCACCTGTTTTTGTACCAGTGATTTATTGGTGGTAAATATAAATTAGGTTTAGAGATATAGCATGGAAACTGGTCCATCTGTCTCCCCAGATTCTGGTGAACTTCTACCGCTGCACCATCAAGAGCATCCTTACCAACTGTACCCCACCCTGCATCAGTCTGAAGAAGGGTTTTGCCCCGAAATGTTGCCTATTTCCTTCACTGCATAGATGCTGCCTGACCCACTGAGTTTCTCCAGCACTTTTGTCTACCATAGATAGACTCTTGGTTAGTACGGGTGTCAGGGGTTATGGGGAGAAGGCAGGAGGATGGGGTTAGATGGATTTTCACACAGAGAGTGGTGAATCTCTGGAACTCTCTGCCACAGAGGGTAGTTGAGGCCAGTTCACCCTGCATATCTGAAGAGGGAGTTAGCCCCGGCCCTTGTGGCTAAGGGGATCAGAGGGTATGCTGAGAGAAGGCAGGTACGGGATACTGAGTTGGATGATTTGCCTGATCATATTATAATGGCGGTGCAGGCTTGAAGGGCCGAATGGCCTACTCCTGCACCTAATTTCTATTGGGATTAGATGGATCTATCAACCATGATTGAATGGTGGAGTAGACATGATGGGCCGAATGGCCTGATTCTGCTCTCATCACTGATGACCCTATGTATTTCCCAGGAGAAGGTGGACCTACACAAGTGTGTCCAACACCTGACTCTGGAGCTGGAACGGGCCCTGAGAGGGAGAGAAGGCTTCGATGACCAAGTGTCTAATCTCCATGAAGAGTTGTTGACCACCAAATCCCAGGCCAACAGACAAGACCAGGAGAAGATCATACTGAAGGAGAAGTTAGCAGCCACCAGCCAGGTACAAATAACCTTGTTTTGAGTTCCGCTTACTTTAATTTCAGTGGCAGGTCAACGAAACCTCATTTGCTCCACTAGCGGGAGAATCTAGGACAGGTACATGGATAGGACAGGTTTGGAGGGATATGGGCCAAACGCGGGCAGGTGGGGCTAGCATAGATGGGGCGTGTTGGTTTGCATGGGTAAGTTGGGCCGAAGGGCCTGTTTCCATGCTGTATGACTCTATGACGTGTCAAATTCTACGACACTCAGCAAATCTAGATTTTGAAGTCTGAAGAAGGGTTTCGGCCCGAAACGTTGCCTATTTCCTTCGCTCCATAGATGCTGCTGCACCCGCTGAGTTTCTCCAGCTTTTTTGTGTACCTTCAATTCTCCAGCATCTGCAGTTCCTTCTTAAACAATCAAGATTTTAGTTTGGTTTATTTTAGTTTAGTCCAGTTTATGATCACGTTTACAGTGAGTTACAGTGAAAGACTTGTTTGTTGCGTGCTATCCAGCCAGCGGTAAGACTGTACATGATTACAATCAAGCAGTCCACAGTGTACAGATACAGTACAGAGGAAATAACGTTTAATGCAAGACTAACTCCAGTGAAGTCTGATTAAAGATAATCCGAGCGTCTCCAATGGGGTGGCAGATCTTAGAGGAGATTAAGTCATACTGCAGGAAACATGTTCTCGATGTTGGAGGAGTCCAGAACCAGGGGGCCACACAGTTTAAGAATAAGGGGATAAGCCATTTAGAACGGATTTGAGGAAACACTTTTTCATACAGAGTGTTGTGAGTCTGTGGAATTCTCAGCTTGTACACGCTGGAGTTTAGAAGGATGAGAGGGTATCTCATTGAAACATATAACATTGTTAAGGGTTTGGACACGCTAGAGGCAGGAAACACGTTCCCAATGTTGGGGGAGTCCAGAACCAGAGGCCACACACAGTTTAATAATAAGGGGGAAGCCATTTAGAACGGAGACGAGGAAACACTTTTTCTCACAGACTGTTGTGAGTCTGTGGAATTCTCTGCCTCAGACGGCGGTGGAGGCCGGTTCTCTGGATACATTCAAGGGAGAGCTAGATAGGGCTCTTAAAGATAGTGGAGTCAGGGGATATGGGGAGAAGGAAGGAACGGGGTACTGATTGTGGATGATCAGCCATGATCACATTGAATGGCGGTGCTGGCTCGAAGGGGCGAATGGCCTACTCCTGCACCTATTGTCTATTGTCTAAGAAGGGGGTAGTTTGAGTAAGAAATGCTGTGGTTGGAGAGGAGATTGGAGAGAGTGTAGTGATTGTGATGAGCGATTACCGATTCTGCCGCTGCTCCGTGCCTGCGCAGGTGAACGAGAAGCTGAGCGGCGAGCTGGGCGAGTTGCGGCAGACCCTGGGGCTACGGCAGGAGCGGCTCCATCACCTGGAGGCCGAGAAGAAGCTCCTCACCAACCAGGTGGAGGCCCTGGACAAAGAGCGGTCCCAGCTGGTCGGTGAGAACGGCGAGCTGCTGGCCACGGGCCAGGTGGACAACAAGGCCCATCGGGAGGAGCTGCAGGCCCTGGTGGCGGACTGCACGGAACTCAGGTAAACTGGGAGAACATAGGCAGCGACTAGACTTTCAATGGACAATGATAATGGGGTGGCATGGTGGCACAGTGGTAGAGTTGCTGCCTCACAGCGCCAGAGACCCGGGTTCGATCCTGACTACGGGCGCTGTCTGTACGCAGTTTGTACGTTCTACCCGTGACCTGCGTGGGTTTTCCCCGCAATCTCCGCTTCCCCCCCCCACACTCCAAAGACGTGCAGGTTTGTAGATTAATTGGCTTGGTATAAATGTAAATTCTCTGCCACAGAAGGTAGTTGAGGCCACAGTTCATTGGCTATATTTAAGAGGGAGTTAGATGTGGCCCTTGTGGCTAAAGGGATCAGAGGGTATGGAGAGAAGGCAGGTACGGGATACTGAGTTGGATGATCAGCCATGTACGGGATACTGAGTTAAGGGGGGATGATAGAGGTCTTTAAAATCAAGGACAGACAGAGTTGATGTCACAGCTTTTAAGGATGAAGGGGGAGGATGACTTCAAAACCGGGACAGATGTTTGAGAACTTTTTTCACACAGAGAGTGGTAGAATCTCTGGAACTCTCTGGCCAGTGGAGGGGCAGTTCGTTGGTATCATTTTCATTGGCTATATTTATGAGAGGGAATTAGATGTGGCCCTTGTGGCCAAGGGGCAGCCAGGGGGGACTAAGGGGAAAAAATTTGTTCGGCATGGACTTGTAGGGCCGAGATGGCCTGTTTCCGTGCTGTAATTGTTATATGGTGTTATGGTTATATTGAATGGCGGTGCTGGCTCGAAGGGCCAAATGGCCTACTCCTGCACCTATTTTCTATGTTTCTATGTCTGTAGTTTGTGAGGAAGAGTAAACGTGTGCGGGGATCGATGGTCGGCGCGGACTCGATGGGCTGAAGGGCCTCGGGTCGAAGGGCCTGTTTCCATGCTGGGTAGCTGAATGACTCTACGACATTAGTGTCTCCGAGGATCCTCCAGTGCTTCTACGCAGCGGTGGTGGAAAGCATCTTGTCCGGGAACATTACCATCTGGTTTGGGAATTGCTCTGCCAAGGACAAGAAGGCTCTGCAGAGAGTAGTGGGAACTTCACTCACCCCCCTGCAGGAACTATACAACAGGAGGTGCAACTCCAGAGCAAACAAAATCATGAGAGACCCCTTCCACCCCTGCAACGGACTGTTCCAGCCGCTACGGTCAGGCAAACGCCTCCGTTGCCATGCAGTGAGAACGGAGAGGTTGAGAAGGAGTTTCTTCCCAGAGGCAATTCGGCTCTCTCACCAGGGACTAACTCTACAGAACGTTTTTTCCTTCTATTATTTATTATGTAAAAGAATATGTGTGTTATGATTGTGTTTATAATTTGTTTGGTTGTTTTGTTGTTTGTCTTTTGCACAAAAGTCCGCGAGCATTGCCACTTTCATTTCACTGCACATCTCGTATGTGTATGTGACAAATAAACTTGACTTGACTTAACTTGAACCTTAATTCACGCTGAGGTGCCTTCCTCTCTAGGGCCTCCGAGGGCAAGCAGAGAGCGCGGTGCAAGTCCCTGGAGGCTGAGCTGCAGCAGAAGGTTGAGGAGCTGACAATGGTGACGTTGGAACAGGGACAAGTTGCCCAGCAGTGGAAGGAGAGGTGGAATGAAACCTCCTGTGCACTCAGAGCCAAGGAGAAGGCGCTCCAGTTGGCTGCCCTGAGGCAGCTGACCAAGAAGGAGAAGGTGAGGGCAGAAACGTCACCCATTCCTTCCCTCCAGAGACGCTGCCTGTCCCGCTGAGTTACTCCAGCATGCTGTGTCTATCTTCGCTTTAAACCAGCATCTGCAGTTCCTTCCTACACATTCCATTATCCTATCTGGGGCATATGACGTCAAGTCAAATCTTTATTTGTCTATCTGAAAGATTGGAGCAGCTGGGCTTGTACGCTCTGGAGTTTAGAAGGATGAGAGGGGATCTTATTGAAACATATAAAATTGTTAAGGGCTTGGACACGCTAGAGGCAGGAAACATGTTGGGGGAGTCCAGAACCAGGGGCCACACACACAGTACACAGTTTAAGAATAAGGAGTAAGCCATTTAGAACGGAGACGAGGAAACACTTTTTCTCACAGAGAGTGGTGAGTGTGGAATTCTCTGCCTCAGAGGGCGGTGGGGGCAGGTTCTCTGGATGCTTTCTAGAGAGAGCTGGAAAGGGCCCTTAAAGATAGCGGAGTCAGGGGATATGGGGAGAAGGCAGGAACGGGGTACTGATTGGGGATCAGTCTCGCCATCCCGGGAATTAAACTTGTAAACCTACGCTGCACTCCCTCAATAGCAAGGATGTCCTTCCACAAATTAAAGCAGACAATGCTAAGGAAATGTCGAATGGATCATCGTTAGCTGAGGGGAAGGTGACACGGAGGCGTAACAAACAGTAACATTAATCAGGAAACCTTTCTTCAGAGTCAACCTGAAACGTCACCCATTCCTTCTCTCCAGAGATGCTGCCTGACCCGCTGAGTTACTCCAGCGTTTTGTGTCTATCCTCGATCTTTACAGGGAAGATTCAACCAGGTTTCACTCTCCACAGATGCTTTGATTTGTAAACCCTCTAAAACATTTCGAAGCGCTGTCCGATTTACTAATAGTTCTTTCCCCTCGACCCAGGCTGAACTACTGGGAGATTGTGAAATATTTGCAGCAGACTTAGAGGAGCTTATTGAACTGAGGACAGAATTAGCCAGGTAAGTCTGAGCATGCCGTTAACTCGTTTTTGTTTCGTCTCGAGATACAGCGCGGAAACATGCCCTTCGGCCCACCGAGTCCGCACCAACCAGCGATCCCCGCACATTAACACTATCCTACACACACACTAGGGACAATTTACACTTACACCAAACTAATTAACCTACAAACCTGAACGTCTTTGGAGGGTCGGAGGAAACCGGAGATCCCGGAGAAAACACACGCGGTCACGGGGAGAACGTACAAACTCCGTACAGACAGCGCCCGTAGTCGGGATCGAACCTGGGTCTCCGCCGTTGCATTCGCTGTAAGGCAGCAACTCTACCGCTGAGCCACAGAGCCACCTGACCCCTTGGTAGTATCTTCTCAGTAATGTTCATACGTAACCTCCACAGTCCCGACAAAGTTAACCTCCGTTAGCTCTTAAACCGCAACCCACCCGCTCACCGGGAGAAAGTGCAAACTCCACGCAGGCAGCAGCCGAGGTCTGTATCGAACCCGTGTCTGCCGCTGTGAGGCAATTGTTAACTGCCCCGCTGTGCTGCATCATCTGAGCTGCACGTCTCACAGCTCCGGCGACAAGGGTTCGATCCTGACCACGGCATCAATTTGTGCGGAGTTTGCACGTTCTCCCGTGACCGCGTGGATTATCGTCCGTGTTACCCCAGCTCTTTGTGCGTGGGTTTTGGACAGGTTAGTCGGTGTGTGTCTGTCCACGAAGCAGAGACTCGGGGCAGGGACCAGGGCCGAGAGAATGGGACGAAGGACAGTGTACGGTCAAATGCTGACCAGTACCTTGGCACCGGGCACTGCCCTGTGTACTACTCACCCACCTACCCTTCCCGATTACAGGGTGACGGCAGAGAAGGCCCAGCTGAGACGCCAACAAGAGGAGAGTGGGCGCATCATAGACCTTCTCCAGCTCCAGAAGGACATCAGCAGTGACTCTGTAAGTCCAATGGTACTTTAGTTTAGAGATACAGCGCGGAAACAGGCACTTTGGCCCACCGAGTCCACGCCGAACAGTGATCCCCACACACTAATGCCCCTGTCCCACTTAGGAAGCCTGAACGGAAACCTCTGGAGACTTTGCGCCCCACCCAAGGTTTCCGTGCGGTTCCCGGAGGTTTTTGTCAGTCTCCCTACCTGCTTCCACTACCTGCAACCTTCGGCAACCACCTGCAACCTCCGGGAACCGCACGGAAACCTTGGGTGGGGCGCAAAGTCTCCAGAGGTTTCATGGAGGTTTCCTAAGTGGGACGGGGGCATTACACTATCCTACACACACTAAGGGCAATTTGCACTATATACCAATATACCAAGACAATTTATGTGCAAACCTGCACGTCTTTGGAGCGTGGGGAGAAGACCAAAGATCTCGGAGAAAACCCACGCGGTCACGGGGAGAACGTGCAAACTCCGTACAGACAGCGCCCGTGGTCGGGATCGAACCTGGGTCTCCGGCGCTGCAAGCGCTGTAAGGCAGTGACTCTACCGCTGCGCCGCCCACATTTATGGTCACATATGCAAGTAAACATTACGTAGTGAACTTCATTTTTGCATATAAATTGGGCACCGGCATGTTTGGCGCCATTTCATCTCCTGTTTCCACTCCACGCAGGCGCTGCGGGGCTCCAGCAGGTGTACCGGGGGCTTGGACAGTGTACGCGCCGAGCTGCAGAAAAATCGGTCAGTTGCCAGTGCCCCCTGCTCACTTCATGTGGGGCGTTCCATCCCTCTGGCCCTCTCTGCCCCCATCTCTCTCTCTCTCTGCCCTTCCCTCATTGCTCCTTCCGCAATACACCCTCCTTCTGTCCCCCTCTCTCCTTGCCCCTCTCACTCTGCCCCCTCTCCCTCTCTCAGCCCATCCCCTCTCTACTTGCCCCTCTAGCTGTTTCCCCCCACCCCTGTCTCCTTTATTTGCCCCCTCCCCATCTGCTCCCTCCCTATCAGCCCCCTCTCTTTCTGCCCCCTCTCACTCTGCCCCCTCTCCCTCTCTCAGTCCATCCCCCTCTCTCCCTGTCCCCCCCTCTCTCCATCTCCCTCCCAATGTCCCCCACCTTCTCTGACCCCTCCCTCCCTCTCTGCCCCCTCCCTCACTCTTTATCTCTCTCCTTCTCCCTCTCCCTATCCATCTCTCTCTCCTCTCTCTCTCTCTCTCTCTCTCTCTCTCTCTCTCTCTCTCTCTCTCTCTCTCTCTCTCTCTCTCTCTCTCTCTCTCTCTCTCTCTCTCTCTCTCTCTCTCTCTCTCTCTCTCTCTCTCTCTCTCTCTCTCTCTCTCTCTCTCTCTCTCTCGCTCTCTCTCTCTCTCTCTCTCTCTCTCTCTCTCTCTCTCTCTCTCTCTCTCTCTCTCTCTCTCTCCCTCTCTCTCTCTCTCTCTCTCTCTCTCTCTCTGTCTCTCTCTCTGTCTCTCTCTCTCTCTCTCTCTCTCTCTCTCTCTCTCTCTCTCTCTCTCTCTCTCTCTCTCTCTCTCTCTCTCTCTCTCTCTCTCTCTCTCTCTCTCTCTCTCTCTCTCTCTCTCTCTCTCTCTCCGTCTCTCTCTCTCTCTCTCTCTCTCTCTCTCTCTCTCTCTCTCTCTCTCTCTCTCTCTCTCTCTCTCTCTCTCTCTCTCTGTCTCTCTCTGTCTCTCTCTGTCTCTCTCTCTCTCTCTCTCTCTCTCTCTCTCTCCTCTCTCTCTCTCTCTCTCTCTCTCTCTCTCTCTCTCTCTCTCTCTCTCTCTCTCTCTCTCTCTCTCTCTGTCTCTCTCTCTCTCTCTCTCTCTCTCTCTCTCTCTCTCTCTCTCTCTCTCTCTCTCTCTCTCTCTCCGTCTCTCTCTCTCTCTCTCTCTCTCTCTCCGTCTCTCTCTCTCTCTCTCTCCGTCTCTCTCTCTCTCTCTCTCTCTCTCTCTCTCTCTCTCTCTCTCTCTCTTCCCTCTCTCTCTCTCTCTCTCTCTCTCTCTCTCTCTCTCTCTCTCTCTCTCTCTCTCTCTCTCTCTCTCTCTCTCTCTCTCTCTCTCTCTCTCTCCGTCTCTCTCTCCGTCTCTCTCTCTCTCTCTCTCTCTCTCTCTCTCTCTCTCTCTCTCTCTCTCTGTCTCTCTCTCTGTCTCTCTCTCTCTCCCCCTCCCCCACTCCCTCGGGCCACTGGCCACTGGGTAGACATGTGAAGGACTGGACCTCAAACCTATGCCTGTTCCCCCTGTTTTCAAACAGCAACCAAATCCAGGACCTTGAGAAGGAGAAGGGTGAGATGGAGATGGAGCTGAAGAAATTCAAGGTACCTCCAGTTGGGTCTGTGGCACTGTGAGGCAGCAGTTGGAGAAATGGAATGGGTAACATTGAAGAAGTCTCACGACCCGAAACGTCACCCATTCCTTCTCTCCAGAGATGCTGCCTGTCCCGCTGAGTTACTCCAGCATGTTGTGTCTATCTTCGCTTTAAACCAGCATCTGCAGTTCCTTCCTACACATTCCATTATCCTATCTGGGACATATAACGTCAAGTCAAATCTTTATTTGTCTATCTGAGAGATTGGAGCAGCTGGGCTTGTACGCCCTGGAGTTTAGAAGGATGAGAGGGCATCTCATTGAAACATATAAAATTGTTAAGGGGTTGGACATGCTAGAGGCAGGAAACATGTTCCCGATGTTGGGGGAGTCCAGAACCAGGGGCCACACACAGTTTAATAATAAGGAGTAAGCCGTTTAGAATGGAGACGAGGAAACACTTTTTCTCACAGAGAGTTGTGAGTCTGTGGAATTCTCTGTCTCAGACCGCGGTGGAGGCAGGTTCTCTGGATGCTTTCAAGAGAGAGTTAGATAGGGCTCTTAAAAATAGCGGAGTCAGGGGATATGGGGAGACGGCAGGAACGGGGTACTGATTGGGGATGATCAGCCATGATCACATTAAATGGCGGTGCTGGCTCGAAGGGCCGAATGTCCTGCTCCTGCACCTATTGTCTATTGTCACATACACATACAAGATGTACAGTGAAATGAAAGTGGCAATGCATGCGGGATTGTGCAACACAACACAACACAACAGAACCAGTATTTACATGAAAAAATAAAACACTCTTGAATCAGGACTAAATAAAAAGGCACCATGGGTGGATGGAGCTGACTGGATGGGGCTGAATGGCCTAAATGCACTGCTGTTCTTAAGGGGTTGGACAAGCTAGATGCAGGAAGATTGTTCCCGATGTTGGGTAGGTCCAGGACAAGGGGTCACAGCTTAAGGATAAGGGGGAAATCCTTTAAAACCGAGATGAGAAGAACTTTTTTCACGCAGAGAGTGGTGAATCTGTGGAACTCTCTGCCACAGAGGGTAGTTGAGGCCAGTTCATTGGCTATATTTAAGAGGGAGTTAGATGTGGCCCTTGTGGCTAAGGGGATCAGGGGGTATGGAGAGAAGGCAGGTACGGGATACTGAGTTGGATGATCAGCCATGATCATATTGAATGGCGGTGCAGGCTCGAAGGGCCGAATGGCCTACTCCTGCACCTAATTTCTATGTTTCTATGTTTCTATGTGCCTTGCGGTGTTGCAGATGCAGAGCGCGCCGCTGGTGCGGGTGGAGCTGGACGCATGTCGGCAGCAACTGGAGCTGGAGCGGAGCAGGAGCAGCAAGCTGCAGCACCAGGTGCAGGAGCTGCAGAGGAGTAGCCGACCCCAGGAGCAGGGCCAGGTCTGTACCCAGTCCGATCCCCGATCCCCGACCCCGACCACACTCACTCACGCACACACACACACACACTGCCCACTGTCCACCAAAGATCCTACAGCGAGCAAGATGGTCCACTCGACGAAAAAGACATAGTACGGTCATGGGCAGATTCATGATTAAATTTTCGGCCCCATTTCCGTAACCGGCTTCCGTCTCCGCACCGTAGATCCCGTAGCGGAGCAACGATAATTAGTGCGGAGACGGAAGCCGGTTACGGAAACATCCTCGTAAAAATAAAAGTTCTTTGGTAAAAATCTTCTCCTCGTTTTCAGAATTTTAATTTATTAACACAAACTGTTCCCCCGCAACGTTGATTACACTGCGGGTCGGGTGGGGTGGGGTCGGGTTACTGAAATGGATGAAAAAAAGGCCCACGTTCCGCTCCGTTGCGTACTACACGTCAGCCCATTGTGTTTAGCAGGAGTGGTCTATCTATAGGATCTTTGACGTCCACAGAGATGGCTCACACAGCCACTGATTCAATATAACGAGGCCTCATTCAACCCCTTTTAAACTGCTGGCATCTTTAGTTTAGAGATACAGCACGGAAACAGGACCACCGAGTCCGCACTGACCAGCGACCCCCGCACACCAACACTATCCTACACACACTGGGGGCAATTTACACATACACCACACCAATTAACCTACAAACCTGCACGTCTTTGAAGTGTGGGAGGAAAGCAAAGGTCTCGGTGAAAACCCACGCAGGTCACGGGGAGAACGTACAAACTCTGTGGTCAGATTCAGATTCAGATTCAATTTTTAATTGTCATTGTCAGTGTACAGTACAGAGACAACGGAATGCATTTAGCATCTCCCTGGAAGAGCGACATAGCAAACGATTTGAATAAATAATAATAAATGTCCGGGGGGGGGGGGGGGGGGGGTTGGTGATTGGCAGTCACCGAGGTACGTTGTTGAGTAGAGTGACAGCTGCCGGGAAGAAGCTGTTCCTCGACCTGCTGGTTCGGCAACGGAGAGACCTGTAGCGCCTCCCGGATGGTAGGAGGGTAAACAGTCCATGGTTGGGGTGAGAGCAGTCCTTGGCGATGCTGAGCACCCTCCGCAGACAGCGCTTGCTTTGGACAGACTCAATGGAGGGGAGCGAGGAACCGGTGATGCGTTGGGCAGTTTTCACCACCCTCTGCAATGCCTTCCGGTCGGAGACAGAGCAGTTGCCGTACCATACTGTGATGCAGTTGGTAAGGATGCTCTCGATGGTGCAGCGGTAGAAGTTCACCAGGATCTGAGGAGACAGATGGACCTTCTTCAGTCTCCTCAGGAAGAAGAGACGCTGGTGAGCCTTCTTGATCAGAGTTTAGTCAGGATCGAACCTGGGTCTCTGGCGCTGTAAGGCAGCAACTCTACCGCTGCACCACCATGCCGCCCATGGTGAAATCCAGAATCTTTTGCTTTGGTTTCTGGAGAAACAGCGCGCATACAGGGCCCATTGCATTCGCACTGACCATCAATCACCTTTACACTAGTTTAGTTTAGAGATACAGGGTGGAAACAGGCCCTTCGGCCCATTGATTCCGTGCCGACCAGCGATCATCCGTACACTGGTTCATCCCTATACAATTTGCAGAGGTCTTAATAATCTACAAACCTGCACGTCTTTGGAATGTGGGAGGAAACCGGGGATAGCCCACGCGGTCACGGGGAGAACGTACAAACTCCGTACAGACAAACGTCCGTAGAACCCGGGTCTCTGGCGCTGTGGGGTAGGAACTCCATCACCGCATTTCTTCCCCCTTCCCCGACCCTCTGCTCACTGGCCTCCTCCAACATATAACTGAATCAAATTCCTTTGCAGGCAAGAGTTGTGCACAAGGTACAAGGCAGGCAAGCTGGAACACCATCAGACGACCCCTGCGTGCAGGAAGCTGTGTGCAACAAGTTAGTTTGTAAACGTTAACGTTAAAATAAATGCATCTCTATTTTCTCTGTTACAGAGAAAGGTGGAACAAGTTAGGGCTTTATTCTCTGGAGCGCAGAAGGTTAAGGGGGGACTTGATAGAGGTCTTTAAAATGATGAGAGGGATAGACAGAGTTGATGTGGATAAGCTTTTCCCATTGAGAGTAGGGAAGATTCAAACAAGGGGACATGGCCTGAGAATTAAGGGACTGAAGTTTAGGGGTAACATGAGGGGAACGTCTTTACTCAGAGAGTGGTAGCTGTGTGGAATGAGCTTCCAGTGAAGGTGGTGGAGGCAGGTTCGATTTTATTATTTAAAAATAAATTGGATAGTTATATGGACGGGAAAGGAATGGAGGGTTATGGTCTGAGTGCAGGTAGATGGGACTAGGGGAGATTATGTGTTCGGCACGGACTAGCAGGGCCGAGATGGCCTGTTTCCGTGCTGTAATTGTTATATGGTTACTTTGATTGCTTTAAAAGCTGGTTGTTCATTGCCTTGCAAAAATTCATTGCATAAATCGACCATTATTGAACCATAAAGCAAATTCTGCAGTTACACAAAATCTGAAATGGAACAGAACTTGTTGAAGCTCATAAGGACATCAATCACAGGGGCAGAATTTGGCCCTTCGGCCCACCGAGTCTGTGCCTGCAAGTGATATATATATATGTAGTCACAGAGTGATACAGTGTGGAAGCTGGCCCTTTGGCCCAACTTGCCCACACTGGCCAACATGTCCCAGCTACACTAGTCTGCTGCTTGTGCGAGATAGAGAGAGAGAGTTCCTGTTCTGGAGAGATTCATTCTTCCATTCCCCACATCTGTCTGTCTCTTTTCACTCTCAAAGTACTGCCCCTCGTATCCTCCTCCCTTCCCCTCCCCACCACCATCCCGTTAGACTGGATAGACTCGGCTTGTACTCGCTAGAATTTAGAAGATTGAGGGGGGATCTTATAGAAACTTACAAAATTCTTCAGGGGTTGGACAGGCTAGATGCAGGAAGATTGTTTCCGATGTTGGGGAAGTCCAGAACAAGGGGTCACAGATTAAGGATAAGGGGGAAATCTTTTAGGACCGAGATGAGAAAAACATGTTTTTTCACACACAGAGAGTGGTGAATCTGTGGAATTCTCTGCCACAGAAGGTAGTTGAGGCCACACAGTTCATTGGCTATATTTAAGAGGGAGTTAGATGTGGCCCTTGTGGCTAAAGGGATCAGGGGGTATGGAGAGAAGGCAGGGATGGGATACTGAGTTGGATGATCAGCCATGATTATATTGAATGGCGGTGCAGGCTCGAAGGGCCGAATGGCCTCTACTCCTGCACCTATTGTCTATGTTTCTCTTATCTCATACACATTCACTGATACGGCTTTCGTTATTTTACCAGTGAGAAGAACAAAGAAGAATCAATCGATCACCTTGAAGGTAATAATCTAAGATTTAGTTTGATATTTCCCTTTAATCTTTATACATGAGATATATAAAAATATATTGTTCGCTGTTGCTCCTTTTTTCTATCTGCCCGTAACATTTTATTGTGTTTGCACTCTCTGTGTAGCTGTGAGTAAAGGGCCTGTCCCACGAGCATGCGACTCCATGCGGCAAGCGCGACCTAAAGCCCGCAGCCGCCTCGACACCCTACGCACGGAGGCGCGATGTTCGGGCGAAGTCCGACGGGCGTACGGTGTCGAGGCGGCTGTGGGCCGGCAGGACGTTGCCGCGCGGAATTTTTGAACGCAGTCAGTTTTTCGGAGCCCCGCGCGATGTCGGGACCACAACTCCATACGGCTCCGGCGATCGAAGTGGGACCGGCCCCGCGAGGCCGTACGGCTCAAGCGACCACGTTAGGTCGCGCTTGCCGCATGGAGTCGCATGCTCGTGGGACCGGCTCTTTACACTGTATTCTACACTATAGTGCAGGATTGATGTTGGGAGGTCATGTTGCAATTGTATAAGACATTGATGAGACCGCATCTTTGGAGAGAAGGAATGGGTGACGTTTCGGAACAAGACCCTTCTTCAGACTGGAGAAAGGTCTTGATCTGAGACGCCACCTCTCTCAGGCCACAGATGATCGCATTCTGCTGCCACATATGATCGCATTCTTCTGCATGTTCAGTTCAGTTCTGGCCACCATGATATAGGAAAGATGTTGTCAAGCTGGAAAGGGTACAGAGAAGATTTACGAGGATGCTGGCAGTGCTAGAGGGTCTGAGCTACGGGGAGGGGTTGGGGCAGACTGGGACTCTATTCCTAGGAGCGCAGGAGGATGAGGGGTGTTCTTATAGAGGTGTACAAAATCATGAGAGGAATAGATCGGTAAGATGCACAGAGTCTCTTGCCCAGAGTAGGGGAATTGAGGACCAGAGGACATAGGTTTAAGGTGAAGGGGAAAAGATTTAATAGGACTCTGAGGGGTAACCTTTTCACACAGAGGGTGGTGGGTGTATGGAACAAGCTGCCAGAGGAGGTAGTTGAGAGTGGGACTATCCCAACATTTAAGAAGCAGTTAGACAGGTACATGGATAGGACAGGTTTGGAGGGATATGGACCAAACGCAGGCAGGTGGGACTAGTGTAGGTGGGCCGGTGTGGCAAGTTGGGCCGAAGGGCCTGTTTCTACGCTAGATCTCTAAAACCCTTTACCCTTGGGCAGAGCTGGGATGTGCCATCCGCAGTGTCCACCACCACCACTAGATGGCAGGAGCAGCCCAGCTTTCTCCAATGTTCGACAAAAATTGCTGGAGTAATGGGCCCTGTCCCACTGTACGAGCTAATTCAAGAGTTCTCCCGAGTTTCCCCGTGATTTGAACTCGGAGATTTACGGTAATGGCCGCTCGTCGGTACTCGGGGCTCTCGTGGACATTTTGCACCAGGTTGAAAAAACTTCACGAGTCTTCGCGAGCTCACCGCGTTTCCCGAGCACCTGCCGTCAGCGTTACGAGCCGCTAAGAGACGTCCCCGAGCTCCGACGTACCCGCTACGTACATTCCACGTGCTTACCGCGAGTTAGATTTTTTTTTAGAGCTCTTGGATGAACTGGTACAATGGGACAGCCCCGTAACTCAACGGGACAGGCAGCATCTCTGGAGAAAACAGATAGATCTAGAGATCTAGCATAGAAACAGAAAGGTCCATCTGTCTCCTCAGATCCTGGTGAACTTCTACCGCTGCACCATCGAGAGCATCCTTACCAACTGCATCACAGTATGGTATGGCAACTGCTCTGTCTCCGACCGGAAGGCATTGCAGAGGGTGGTGAAAATTGCCCAAAGCATCACCGGTTCCTCGCTCCCCTCCATTGAGTCTGTCCAAAGCAAGCGCTGTCTGCGGAGGGCGCTCAGCATCGCCAAGGACTGCTCTCACCCCAACCATGGACTGTTTACCCTCCTACCATCCGGGAGGCGCTACAGGTCTCTCCGTTGCCGAACCAGCAGGTCGAGGAACAGCTTCTTCCCGGCGGCTGTCACTCTACTAAACAACGTGCCTCGGTGACTGCCAATCACCCCCCCCCCCCCCCCCGGACACTTATTATTATTTATTCAAATCGTTTGCTATGTCGCTCTTCAATGGAGATGCTAAATGCATTTCGTTGTCTCTGTACTGTACACTGACAATGACAATTAAAATTGAATCTGAATCTGAATCTGAATCTAGATGATATTTTGTGTTGGGATCTTCAGATTGAGTTTGAAGAAGGGTCTCTGTAAACCAGTTGCATCCTACACATTTCTCCTATGGGAACCATGGACTGAGATCCCTCCTTCATGTTCCCATCTCGAGCTGTTTCAGTCTTTGCCTATCCAAGTTTTTTTTTCCACGATAATTTAACCAAAACATCTTTTTGCTACCTATGTTCCATATGCCCACCCCTACTCCAGCACACTGTCTTTTTTTTTTGTAAACCAGCATCTGCAGTTCTTATTTTTCTCGGGAGATGTGACATTATTTTGAATGATTGTTAATTCTGGTTGGTGCCTCTTCCAAATGATATATTGTTCGGTGTTACTTCACCCTGCTGTCACTGCTTGAGATTCGTGATGTTGTGTCTTTATTTTCCAGACATTGAGGAACCTCCCAGCCCAGAGTTCTCCGTGAACAGGTGGGCACATGTACACTCAACTTGACACACTTGATAGAGCAGTGCAGCACAAGAACAGACCCTTTGGCCACACAATGTCCATGCTGAACACACACACACACACACACAGATAGATCGATGGATAGATGGTGGTGGATTAACTCAGCGGGACAGGCAGCATCTCTGGAGAACACAGATAGATGACATTTTGGGTTGCGATCTTCAGATTCAGTTTGAAGAAGGTTCGGTGTAAACCAGTTCCTTCCGACACCTTTCACCTATGCCCACCATGGACTTGAGTCAGGTTGAACTAATCTCTTCTGCCTGCATGTAGATCCATATCCTACACGGTGGCACAGCGGTAGAGTTGCTGCCTTACTCTGTCAGAGACCACGGTTCCTCCCCGACCACGGGTGCTGTCCATACGGAGTTTGCACGCCCTCCCTGTGACCGCGTGGGTTTTCTCCGAGATCTTCAGTTTCCTCCCACGCTCCAAAGACGTGCAGGTTTGTAGGTAGTCGGCTAGGGGTAAATATAAATTGTCCCCGGTGTGTGTAGGATAGTGTAATGTCCCCTGTCCCACTTAGGAAACTTGAACGGAAACCTCTGGAGACTTTGTGCCCCACCCAAGGTTTCCGTGCGGTTCCCGGGGGTTTTTGTCAGTCTCCCTACCTGCTTCCACTACCTGCAACCTCCGGCAACCACCTGCAACCTCCGGGAACCGCACGGAAACTTTAGGTGGGGCGCAAAGTCTCCAGAGGTTTCCGTTCAGGTTTCCTAAGTGTGACAGGGGCATTAGTGTGTGGGGATCGCTGGTTGGCACGGACTCGGTGGGCCGAAAGGCCTGTTTCTGCGCTGTATCACTAAACTAATCTACGGGTGAAAGAGGAGATCGACAAGTTCTTGATTAGTACGGGTGTCAAAGGTTACGATAATGGGGTTGAGAGGGAGAGGGATATGGAGGAGGCGACTTGATGGGCCCAATGGCCTAATTCTGCTCCTATGACTTATGAAGTTAAGAACATGTCAATCAATTTCAAATGGGGAGGGGAATGGCAGGGGAATGGGGTTGAGATAGATCATTGAGTGATGGAGCAGACTTGATGGGCTGAATGGCCTAATTCTGGTCTTATTACTTCTGGAATGAAGAACTACAAGTGTCTAGGTTGTATCTGCCCCATTATCTCCGAATCCCCATGAAGCGCACTCCCTTGGCATGACTGAGTCTTTCTCCTCTCTCCAGTATCGCTGGGCCTCAGACACAGGAGCTGCTGAAGGAAATCTCCGCACTGCAGCAGGACCTCAGGGAATCCAAGACCACCCAGCGGCAGCAGAACGCAATCATCCGTGGCCTGAGAGAGGTGAGCGAACGACACTGGCCTCTCGGACAGACACCCTCCTCCAGTCTGAAGAAGGGTCTCGACCCGAAACGTCACCCATCCCTTCTATGTCTCTCCAAAGATGCTGTCTGACCCGCTGAGTTACTCCAGCATTTTGTGTCTATCTTGGGTTTAAACCAGCATCTGCAGTTCCTTCCTACACAGACACCGGGGCTTAATGTTCAGACCAGGTTTATTGTCACATGCACTGAGCAACAATGAAATTCATTTTTGTATTCAGTTCAGTGCAAGTATCACTACACACAGGCACTGAGATATATCTTAGATAAGCAACTCGGTCACAGCACAAGCTTACTACAGTACAGGTGCACAACCTTTTATCCGAAGATCCAAATAACGAAAACCTCCGAATAGCGGACATTTTTTCGGTCCTTGAAGAAAGGTCCTTGAAAACGTTCACCGAGGGTGGCCCGCAGAGGTGACAGAGGAACCTCCGGTCGGTCCTCGAAGAAAGGGGAACTAAATCCCCATTCATAAAAGAGAGGGTGATGGTATATTGCGCGGGATGGTTAATAATTGACAATCTGCTGCTACCTGCCCGCTGAGTTAAAAAGTTCCCACGGTAGACACGATACACAGTGTATCGTGAGTCTTGCGTGGGAACATTTTAACTCAGCGTGCAGGCAGCAGCAAATTGTCGCTCCCTTCAGTTTCACACCACCTACACCCCTCTGCTTCCCGGCCATGTGTGTGACCCCTTCCCTCCCCTCTCCAGCTCCCCGCTCATTGCACCGGCGCGGGGGCTTTGCACTGTCTTCACGTCGGCGATTCTAGCAGCGCAGTGCAGTCACTGGAGACGTCAGGACCAACGAGACACCGACCCCCAGGCCCACCGCAAGCACAGAGATCCCACAGCCAGCAGCAGCCCAGCCCAGCCCCGCTCCAACTTCTTCTGCCGGGATCAAGGCGCAAACTCGCGACCTTGCGGATATGAGCCGAGCACTCTACCACTGAGCCAGCCATTAAAATCTACGCAAAAAAATTTCCATTCCGAAGACCGACAAATTCTGAATTACGAAAGGTGTCTGGTCCCAAGGCTTTCAGATAAAAGGTTGTGCACCTGTAGTAGGCAGTCACGGTGGCGCAGCGGTAGAGTTGCTGCCTTACAGCGCTTGCAGCGCCAGAGACCCGGGTTCGATCCTGACTACGGCTGCTGTCTGTACGGAGTTTGTACGTTCTCCCCGTGACCTGCGTGGGTTTTCTCCGAGATCTTCGGTTTCCTCCCACACTCCAGGTTCGTGGGTTAATTTGGCTTGGTGTAAATGTAAAAACTAGTCTCCAGTGTGTGTAGGGCAGTGCTAATGTGCGGGGATCGCTGGTCGGTGTGGACTCGGTGGGCAGGAGGGCCTGTTTCCGCGCAGTTTCCATCTCTAAACCAAACTAGGGGGGAACCACAAAAGTAATACGGTAAATATTGGTTGGCGTAAAATGGAATACTTTTGAAATTGTCGGTGTGCTTTTTGTGGCCCCTCTTTGCATACCTTTGTCAATGCAAAACAAAGCATCGCAAGGTGACTTTGTCACATGTAATGGTGAAGTATCATTCATTCATTCATTTCATTCATTCATCATTCATTCATCCATTCATTCATTCATTCATTCATTCATTCAATCATTCATTCATTCATGCATTCATTCATCCATTCATTCATCCATTCAGTCATTCATTCATCCATTCATTCATTCAGTCAGTCATCATTCATTCATTCAGTCAATCATACATTCAGTCATTCAGTCATTCATTCATTCATGCATTCATTCATTCATTCATCATAGGGTGACCCCACGGTGACTGGAGCTGTAGTTATTGATCGGGACAGGGTACGCTCGGCGAATAATCATGGGGCAGTGAGCACCACGTCACTGTCAGCTCCCACCGCTGCGGCTGAGCAGCACAGGCGCACGTATGTGGAATAAACGGACCCGCAGTGAACTCCCGCTGGGCGGTAGCTCTGCTGAACTATATCATAGAGTCACTAGTTCAACACAACAGTATCGCAGTCCCCTAGGTCCAATGATTCAATGATTTTAGTTTAGTTTTGTTTAGATATGAAGTGCGGAAACAGGCCCTTCGCCCAAATGTATCCGCGCCGACCAGCGATCCCCGCACACTAACACTACGCTACACACACTAGGGACAAGTTACACTTATCCCGAGCCAATTCACCTACAAACCTGTACGTCTTTGGAGTGCGGGAGGAAACCGAAGATCTTGGAGAAAACACACGCAGGTCACGGGGTGAAGGTACAAACTCCCGTAGTCAGGATCGAACCTGGGTCTCCTGCGCTGCAAGGAAGTAGCTGTTGTGCTGTGCCACCGTGCCATCAATCTGGGCTGTTTCTCCACGTCGAGTCCTCCTTTGTTCCCAGTAGCGTCTCCAACTTCCGCCCTCGATCGCCAACCCTTTACTTGGCCTCAGCTTGGACTGTTTACCCTCCTACCATCCGGGAGGCGCTACAGGTCTCTCCGTTGCCGGACCAGCAGGTCCAGGAACAGCTTCTTCCCTGCGGCTGTCACTCTACTCAACACTGTACCTCGGTGACTGCCAATCACCCCCCCCCCCCCCGGACACTCCTCCCACAGGAAAAACACTATGTCTGTATACATGTAAATAGATGTATTTATTGAAATCATATTCTATGTGGCTCTTCCAGGGAGGTGCTAACTGCATTTCGTTGTCTCTGTACTGTACAATGACAATGACAATTAAAGTTGAATCTGAATCTGAATCTAAGCAGAGCCGTGGCTGAGTCTGACGTAGATGTCTCACTTACCCAGGTGTTCCAGGGATGGGTGCAGGAGACAGGGAGATGGCATCAGCTGTGGACCTGTTGTGGCGGGAGGCGAACTGCAGTGGATCAAGGTTGCTTGGTGGACTGAATTTAACGCGTTCCATGTTTCACACTTTCCTCACAGACCCCATCACAGACTCTGCTCCAAACTACTCAGAGGCATCGTCTGTGTTGATGCCTAATCTTGTACCCTTCTCTCTCTAGGAACTGGAAGAAGCCAACTTAAACAAACCAAGAGAAATAAAGGTGAGGGGGCGATGAGCAGGGATGGGTTTTTTATGCGATCCTAACATGTGTGTGTATGTAGGCGTGTGTGTGTGTGTGTGTGGTGTGTGTATGTAGGCGTGTGTGTGTGTGTGTGTGTGTGTATGTGTGCATGTTGTGTGTACCTGTAATTGCAGGTTTGTGCGTGTAAGATCGCAAATTTGTGTGTGTGTGTGCATCTGTGGGGTGTGTGTGTATGTAGGCGTATGTGCGTGTGTATGTCGTGCATTAGTAGGTTTGTGCGTGTACGATCGCAAATTTGTGTGTGTGTGTGCATCTGTGGGGTGTGTGTATGAGTGCGCGTGTGTGTGTGTGCATGTGCACGTGTGTGTGTGCGTGTGTGCATGTGTGCGCGCGTGTGTGTGTGTGTGCGTGTGCACATGTGTGTGTGTGTATGTCGTGCATTTGTAGGTTTGTGCATGTGATGTGTGTGTGTGTGTGCATATGTGTGTGTGCGTGTGTGTGTGTGTGCGTGTGTGCACATGTGTGTGTGTGTGTGTGTATGTGTGTGTGTGTGTGTATGTGTGCGCGTATGTGTGTGTGCATGTGCACATGTGTCTGTGTGTGTGTGTATGTGAAGGTGATACAAGATTGTTAATATTGTGTCAAATTGCCTGTTTCTGTCTTGGTGATTGTGTCACCTTGAGATGTGGCAGGTGACTGGAGCACCCGGGGGAAGCCCACACAGACACGGGCACAGCATGCAAACTCCACACAGACAGTGCCCAGGGCCACGCTCCCTCCAGTGTGACTCTGTTCTGGCTGTGTTGCTGGGCGATGTTCAAAAGGTCACAAAGTGCTGGAGTAACTCCTCGGGTCAAGCAGCATCTCTGGAGAACGTGGATGGGTGACGTTTCGGTCCTTCTTCAGGCTCCGAGTTTGACACAAGGTCCCGATCAGAAATGTTACATCCATGTCTTCTAGAGATGCTGCCTGACCCACTGAGTTTTTAGTTTGGATCAGAGATACAGAGCGGAAACAGGCCCTTTGGCCCACCGAGTCTGTGCCAACCAGCGATCCCCGCACACTAATATTATCCTACGCATACCACGGACAATTTATAATCTTTACCGTGGCGATTAGTCTCCAAACCTGGAGTGTGGGAGGAAACCGGAGCACCCGGGGAAAACCCATGCAGCCACGGGGAGAACGTACAAACAAGCACCCGTAGTCAGGATCGATCCTGGGTCTCTGGCGCTGTGAGGCAGCAACACTATCACTGCCCCACTCCGGTGCTCCAGCACTTGTGTATTAAGTAGCATCTGATGAAGGGTCTCGACCCGAAACGTCACCCATTCTTTCTCTCCAGAGATGCTGCCTGTCCCGCTGAGTTACTCCAGCATTTTGTGTCTATCTTCACAATACTCCAGGCGTGGTCTCACTAGGGCTCTGTACAGCTGCAGAAGGACCTCTTTGCTCCTATATTTGATTCCTCTTGTTATAAAGGCCAACATGCCATTCGCTTTCTTCACTGCCTGCTGTACCTGCATGCTTACGTTCACAGACTGATGTATAAAGACTCCGTCTGAAGAAGGGTTTCGGCCCGAAACGTTGCCTATTTCCTTCGCTCCATAGATGCTGCTGCACCCGCTGAGTTTCTCCAGCTTTTTTGTGTAACCTATAAAGACTCCTGTTGTACTTCCCCTTTTCCCAACCTGAAGTTGAGACTACCTTCTCTCCAGAGATGCTGCCTGTCCCGCTGAGTTACTCCAGCGCTTTGTGTCTGCCAGCATCTGCGGTTCCCTGTCTCTTCATTGTGCGATGTTTCTCGGCAGGCCTCGCTGGAGGAGGTGGACGGCGAGCTATTCCAGGTGCGGGAGGAGCTTCAGAAGGTCTGGGACATGTTGCACACACGGGATAGCAAGCTGGAGGAGCAGCACCAGGAGCTGGAGTCTGCACGAGGACAGGTCAGTGTGCATCGGCCCCAGAACGGCAGCCCAGGGAACACAGCAACAAACCGAGTCCCCTGGTGTAGGTTTAAGTTCACATTCATTATTGTTACATGTAATCACAATAATACTTTATTAGCCAAGTATGTTTTGTAACATACGATGAATTATCGCATTGAATGGCGGTGCTGGCTCGAAGGGCGAAATGGCCTACTCCTGCACCTATTGTCCATTGAATTTCATTTGCCAAGTCAGTCATACAAAAAAAAGCCACAGAACACACAAAATACATTTTAACATAAACATCCACCACAGTGGCCCCTCCACATTCCCCACTGTGATGGAATCTCTTCCCTTCTTTGTTCTCCCGCGGTCGGGGGCCTCGAGCCCTCCGTTGACGGGACCATCTTGACTCCCGTAGCCCGTGGCGTCTGGGCCCTCCGCATCGGGGCGATCGGGGGGATGTCAGCTCCCCCGCACCGGCGATCGGACCCCGAGCCCTTGCGTCGTTGGAGCTTCCCGACTCGGCCTCTCCCGAGACTGCGAGGTACAATGATAAGCTGTGTTTTGCATGCCATCCGATCCAATCCGATATACTATGCGCCGATACATCCGGGAGTAGAAATCGGCCATTCGGCCCATCAGGTCTACTTCGCCATTTAATCATGAGACGGGCAATATCTCTGGAGAGAAGGAATGGGTGATGTTTGAAGAAGGGTCTACACCCGAAACGTCACACAAGAAAAAATGTCTTCTCTCCAGAGATGCTATCTGTCCTGCTGAGTTTAGATAGATGGATGGATCTATAGATAGATAGATTTATAGATATAGATAGATAGATGGATGGATAGATGGATGGATGGATAGATGGATAGATCTATAGATAGATGGATAGATGGATAGATCTATAGATAGATAGATCTATAGATATAGATAGATAGATGGATGGATAGATGGATAGATCTATAGATAGATGGATAGATGGATAGATGGATGGATGGATGGATGGATAGATCTATAGATAGATAGATCTATTGATGGATATATAGACAGACAGACAGACAGACAGACAGAGGTAGATAGAGAAGTAGATAGATAGATAGATAGATAGATAGATAGATAGATAGATAGATAGATAGATAGATAGATAGATAGATCTATAGATATGGATAAATGGATAGATGGATGGATAGATCTATAGATAGATCTATAGAAGGCAGGTACGGGATACTGAGTTAGATGATCAGCCATGATCATATTGAATGGCGGTGCAGGCTCGAAGGGCCGAATGGCCTACTCCTGCACCTATTTCTATGTTTCTATGTATGGATGGATATATAGACAGACACAGACAGACAGACACAGATAGATAGATAGATAGATAGATAGATAGATAGATAGATAGATAGATAGATAGATAGATGGATCTATAGTTACTTAGATGTATAGATGGGTGGGTGTATAGATAGATACTTTAATGTCACAAGGGCACCGACTGAGTTGCAAAGTATTAATTGCAGTCGCAAATGGTCCCTCTTTGTCCCCCCCCCCCCCCCCCCCCCCCCACACCAACAATGGCCACATGATGTACATGAGAGCCTTGACATTGATGCCGGCACTTGGATTAATTCCAACCGGGCCCACCCATGATTCAGTAACATGTGGGACATTAGCACGGAGCTGCTCCACCTCTGTTTCACGTTGCTTCTGATGAATAACAGACAGACAGTTCATCGGGGAACAACCGGGCCCATTGTTGACGTGTCATGTTACAGTGCGGCCAGTGTTTGCTGTGCTTTCGGGGAAAGTGAGAGGTGAAGTGAGATCATGCCATGGATATTTTTAGTTCGCAGATACAACGTGGAAACAGGCCCTTCGGCCCCACCGAGTCCATGCTGACCATCGATCACCCGTTCGCACTAGTTCTATGTTATCCCAATTTTGCAGCCGACACACATCCTAATCAGACTTTATTAGCCAAATATGTTTTGCACTAGGGGGGAAATTTACAGAGGGCCGATGAACCTACAAACCTGCACGTCTTTGCGAAGTGGGATGTGTAGGAAAGAACTGCAGATGCTGGTTTAAATCGAAAGGCTGGAGTTACTCAGCGGGACAGGCAGCATCTCTGGAGAGAAGGAATGGGTGACATTTTGGGTCGAGACCCTTCCTCAGACTGAGAGTCAGTGGAAAGGGAAACGAGAGGTAGAGACGGTGATGTAGAGAGATATAGAACAAATGAATGAGAGAAATGCATAAAAGTAACGATGACAAAGGAAACAGGCCATTGTTAGCTGCTTGCTAGGTGAGAACGAGAAGCTGGTGGGGGAGGAATAGAGGGAGAGGGAATGCCGGGGTTACTTGAAGTTAGAGAAACCAATATTGGGATTAAAGATAGACATATTGTGAAAAGCTGGAGTAACTCAGTGGGACAGGCAACATCTCTGGAGAGAAGGAATGGGATCCAGAGATGCGGCCATTATGAGTAGAATTAGGCCATTCGGCCCATCAAGTCTACTTCGCCATTCAATCGTGGCTGATCTATCTCTCCCTCGTAACCCCGTTCTCCTGCCTTCCCCCCGACACCCGCACTGAGTTACTCCAGCCTCTTGTGTGTGTCTTTGGTTTAAACCAGCGCTGGTTTGCACTTCCTTCAAACACGCATCAGTATTGGGACTCGCGGCGTTGGTGCCATCTGTGTGGTGGGATTTGCTTGCTCTTGTCCAAGCTGAAAGCGCTCTGCAATTTTTGTTCTGCAGTTCTCCGAATGCAACTCTGAGAATCAGCGGCTGGAGAACCTGGTGACTGCCTTGAAGCAGCAAGTGTCGGAGAAGTAAGTGGGATGAGTCACTCGCCGGTTGTCTGCTGAGGTTGCAAGTGAAGGTCGTGCCTGCATGTGGCTCAAGCGACACACTCTGTGGGACCCACACATCAGGGTCGCGGATCAGGGTCAAGGAAATGCTTTTTCTAATCATAAGCCCATCTTCTACTTGCTCTTGTCCAAGCTGAAGGGTTTCGGCCCGAAACGTTGCCTATTTCTTTCGCTCCATAGATGCTGCTGCTTCCGCTGAGTTTCTCCAGCATTTTTGTGTTTCGGGTCGAAACCCTGTAGGAAATAGGCAACGTTTCGGGTCGAAACCCGCAAGGGTTTCGGCCCGAAACGTTACCTATTTCCTTCGCTCCATAGATGCTGCTGCACCCGCTGAGTTTCTCCAGCATTTTTGTCCCGAAACGTTGCCTATTTCCTTCGCTCCATAGATGCTGCTGCACCCGCTGAGTTTCTCCAGCTTTTTTGTGTAACCTTCTTCTTGCATATGGCTTGCACAGCCTAAAGTTGTAGGACAACTTGTTCTATTTGATTGTGCACGCCGGGTTAATTGCATTCGTCGAAACAGGGCGGACCACGTGAAGGTTGCAATCCCCCACCCCATAAGCCCATAAGGAGTAGAATTAGGCCATTCGGCCCATCAACTCTACTCCGCCATTCAATCATGGCTGATCTATCTCTCCCTCCTAACCCCATTCTCCTGCCTTCTCCCCATAACTCCCGACACCCGTACTAATCAAGGATTTATCTATCTCTGCCTTAAATATATCCACTGACTTGGCCTCCACAGCCGTCTGCAGCAAAAAGTTGCACAGATTCACCACTCACTGTAATGCCACAGAGTGTGTCATCGCAGGGGATCGATGCTGCAGGATTAGCGATCGCTGACTGATAAACCTGACCTGAAAGTCACCCTGTCCTCCCGAGCTCGGTGGCTGCATCAGAGGCTCATGTTAACAGGACCCATCTGAACAGCAAGTGGCGCTGAATCAGGCCCTTCAGCCCAACTTGTCCACGTCGACCAACATGTGCCCCATCTACGCTAGTCCCATTTTCCCACCTTCGTTCCACATCCCTCTAAACCTTTCCCCATCCATCAGTCTGAAGAAGGGTTTCGGCCCGAAACGTTACCTATTTCCTTCGCTCCATAGATGCTGCTGCACCCGCTGAGTTTCTCCAGCATTTTTGTCCCGAAACGTTGCCTATTTCCTTCGCTCCATAGATGCTGCTGCACCCGCTGAGTTTCTCCAGCATTTTTGTCCCGAAACGTTGCCTATTTCCTTCGCTCCATAGATGCTGCTGCACCCGCTGAGTTTCTCCAGCTTTTTTGTGTAACCTTCTTCTTGCATATGGCTTGCACAGCCTAAAGTTGTAGGACAACTTGTTCTATTGGATTGTGCACGCCGGGTTAATTGCATTCATCGAAACAGGGCGGACCACGTGAAGGTTGCAATCTCCCACCCCATAAGCCCATAAGGAGTAGAATTAGGCCATTCGGCCCATCAACTCTACTCCGCCATTCAATCATGGCTGATCTATCTCTCCCTCCTAACCCCATTCTCCTGCCTTCTCCCCATAGCCCCCGACACCCATACTAATCAAGGATCTATCTATGGTTACACAAAAAAGCTGGAGAAACTCAGTGGGTGCAGCAGCATCTATGGAGCGAAGGAAATAGGCAACGTTTCGGGCCGAAACCCTTCTTCAGACTGATCGGGGGCGGGAGTGGGTGGGGACAAGAACTATCTATCTCTGCCTTAAATATATCCACTGACTTGGCCTCCACAGCCGTC
>NC_073412.1:3693006-3698006 GCF_028641065.1 Leucoraja erinaceus | reverse complement strand
CATCTCGGTCCTAAAAGATTTCCCCGTTATCCTTAAACTGTGTGACCCCTAGTTCTGGACTTCCCCAACATCGGGAATAATCTTCCTGCATCTAGCCTGTCCAACCCGTTAAGAATTTTGTAAGTTTCTATAAGAACCCCCCCCCCCCCACTTAAAGCCAACCATAGTTTAGAGACACAGCACGGCAACACGCGATGTGTAGGAAGGAACTGCAGATGCTGCTTCAAACTGAAGATAGACATAGAATGCTGGAGTAACTCAGCGGGACAGGCAGCATCTCTGGGTAGAAGGAATGGGTGACGTTTCAGGTCGAGACCCTTCTTCAGACTGAGTCAGGGGAGAGGGAGGCTGGAGATGTGGACCGTTCGTGCTTGTGTGTTCCATATCTCGCTACATCATGTTCTACGTCTCCCGTTTCCCCGTGCCTCGGTCGGAAGAAGAGTCCCAATGTGCGATCGTAGGTCGGCATGGACTCGGCGGGCCAAAGGGCCCGTTTCTACGCAGAGGAGAGTCGCAAGAAGTCGGAGTAACTCAGCGGGTCAGGCAGCATCTCTGGAGAAAAGGGATCGGTGACGTTTCAGGTCTAGACCCTTCTTTTCCAGGCTATATCTCTGGTAACTCAACTAAACTAAACTGCCACAGGAGGCAGTGGAGGCCAAGCCAATGGATATATATATATTTTTTTTTTATTTTATTTTTATTAGCAGTACAGTTAATTACATTAATACATCGCATATATCTTATTACATTATGTTGTACCACTTCATTTTTTGAGCTTTAAAAAAGATAGAATTAAAAGAAGTAAGGAAAGTAAGCAAGAATCGTGAAGGTGCAGGAAAGTGTTGGGAGAAGAGAACCCCTTAGGGAAGGAATTAGAGAAGGAAGTAAAGAAAAGAAATAAGACCCTAGAAAGAAAAGAAAAAAAAGAAGAAAGGAAAATCAATCGCTCTATTGTAACACAGTCAATGGATATTTTTACGGCAGAGATAGATAGATTCTTGATTAGGATGGGTGTCAGGGGAAAAGTCAGGAGAATGGGGTTCGGAGGGAGAGATAGATCAGCCATGACTGAATGGCGGAGTAGACTTGATGGGCCGAATGGCCTAATGGCCTACTCCTTATGGCCACATCTCTGGCTCATGCCTGCTAGTGTGTGTAGGATAGTGTTAGTGTGCGGGGATCGCTGGTTGGAGCGGACTCAGAGGGCCAAAGGCAGGCACAGATCATTGATAGGGGACGATCAGCCATGATCACAATGAATGGTGGTGCTGGCTCAAAGGGCCGAATGGCCGCCTCCTGCACCTATTTTCTATGTTTTCCGCGCTGTACCTCTAAACTAAAACTAAACTTCAGTTATGAATAAGCCCACACGGGATTTCAGGAAACAAATGGGAAAGATCATAATCATAAGGTTTAATCATAAGGCCATGTGATAGGAGTAGAATTAAGGGCCATTCGGCCCATCAAGTCTACTCCGCCATTCAATCATGGGCTGATCTATCTCTCCCTCCCAACCGCATTCTCCTGCCTTTTCCCCATAACCCCTGACACCTGCAGTGAGTTATCTGCTGTTGCCGATCAAAGCAATCAGTGTCATTTTAGACAGGGATGATTGAGAAACAACACCACTATATTGGTGATTAGTGAGTTTACCGTTTTGTTTTGCATCATTCCGCTGTTTGCCGGGGCAGTTTGATGCGTTTACTTGTCTATTTGAGATGCGGGGGCGTGTCGTAATAGATTCGTCCTGACGTCTAAAGCAAAGTTGCCAAGACTCGCTCAAGTAAATGAGTAAGCTGACATTTCAAACCTTTTCTACCCAAGTGATTTACTAATCTAACAGGAAATGGTTGGACATAAATTAGCTGCTATTGTTTGCGTATGTTATTGGGCAACGTCACAAGTGGAAAGATTCCCTGCAGACATCTAAGCTAGTCTGGTGATCTATGCTTTGTTTGATGGGCATGTTTATAGGTGGGTCCTTTGTTAGATTCCAGTGTCGCAGAACGAGGCCCTTTGGCCCACAGAGTCCATGCCGACCATCGACTTTCCCCCTCCATCATTCTTCTCAGCTACACCCAGTGTATATCACTCATCTATCTACCAGAGGGCAACCATCACACTGGGGCAATCGACCGACCAATTTATCAACCAAACCACTAACCTACAATCAGCCCACCACAGAATCCTAAAGTTCCATAAGTTCATAAGACATAGAAACATAGAAATTAGGTGCAGGAGTAGAGGCCATTCGGCCCTTCGAGCCTGCACCGCCATTCAATATGATCATGGCTGATCATCCAACTCAGTATCCCGTACCTGCCTTCTCTCCATACCCCCTGATCCCCTTGGCCACAAGGGCCACATCTAACTCCCTCTTAAATATAGCCAATGAACTGGCCTCAACTACCCTCTGTGGCAGAGAGTTCCAGAGATTCACCACTCTCTGTGTGAAAAAAGTTCTCCTCATCTCGGGTTTAAAGGATTTCCCCCTTATCCTTAAGCTGTGACCCCTTGTCCTGGACTTCCCCAACATCGGGAACAATCTTCCTGCATCTAGCCTGTCCAACCCCTTAAGAATGTTGTAAGTTTCTATAAGATCCACTCTCAATCTCCTAAATTCTAGACAGTATAAACCAAGTCTATCCAGTCTTTCTTCATAAGACAGTCCTGACATCCCAGGACATAAGAGCAGAATTAGGCCATTCAGCCCATCGAGTCTACTCCACCATTGGATCGTGGCTGATCTACCTACCCACCCCTCTCCACTCCATTCTCCTGCCTTCTCCCCATAACCTTTGACGTCCTTACTAAACCAAAAACCTATCAATCTCCGCTTTAAAAATACCCAATGACCCAGTCTGAAGAAGGGTTTTGGCCCGAAACGTTGCCTATTTCCTTCGCTCCATAGATGCTGCCGCACCCGCTGAGTTTCTCCAACTATTTTGTCTACTTTCGATTTTCCAGCATCTGCAGTTCCTTCTTGAACATTTTATCTATCCCAATGACTTGGCCTCCTCTGCTGTCTGTGGCAATGTTTTCCTCAGATTCACCACCCTCTGGGCTAAAGAAATTCCTCCTTACCTTTTTAAAAGGAAAGTCCATTTATTCTGCAGGCAGGCGGGACTAGTGTAGCTGGGATATGGTGGCCGGTGTGGGCAAGTTGGGCCTGTTTGCACGCTGTATGACAGTGAATGGTTGTGATATATGAAGAAGGCCCTTCTGTATTTTTCAGGGGTTGGAAAATACCGTGGACCTCGAACAGCAGCTTACTCAGACTCTCGAAGGAGAGAACAGTGACTTGTGCAAACGCAGTCAGCGGATGTCAGAACAGGTGGGGACAATTGGAGCGTAGCCAAGCAGATATCATTTGTTTGTTTGACATCCACTGTGCCACAAGCGGCTTTAGGCTTGCACATTCCAACAGCCTTCACTCTTACTTGCAAATAAGTCACTTTGCATCTTTGCACCTGAGGGCCAAATACGGGCAGGTGGGTCTAACGTAGATGGGGCATGTTGGTTGCACGGACAAGTTGGGCCGAAGTCCCTGTGTCCACACTCTGTGACTCTATATCCAATGCTACGGCACTCAGCCGCTGTCTGTGGCATTGAATTCCACAGATTCACCAACCTCTGGCTGAAGAAATTCCTCCTCATCTCCTAAAGGTACTTCCTTTTACTCTGCAGGCTGGTGGGACTAGTGTAGCTGGGACGTGCTGGCCGGTGCGGGCAACTGTTTTGTTGCGTGCCATCCAGTTAGCAGAAAGACTAAACATGATTACACATCAAACTGCCCACAGTGTACAGATACAGGATAAAGGGAATAACATTTAGTGCAAGATAAAGTCCAGAAAAGTCAAATTACAAATAGTCCGAGGGTTTACAATGAGATAGATGGGAGGTCAGATGTCCTCTAGTTAGTGATGGGATGGGTCACTGGTCAGTGTATCTTCCATAAGGGAAGTAAAACGTCTTTGGAGTGTGGGGGGAAAACAAAAATCTCGGAGAAAACCCACGCATGTCATGGGCAGAACGTGCAAACTCCGTACAGACAGCACCCGCAGTCGGGATCGAACCCGGGTCTCTGGCGCTGTAAGGCAGCAACTCTACCGCTGCGCCACCGTAACCGCCTTTGTTTTAATGAGCTTCACTCTTGCATCACTACTGAAGAAGTAATTTTGTAAAAGAAGCAGAAACATTATGCGAATTAAGTCAAAGTTATGATACTTTTTTCCCCCAACAGCTACTTAGTTTGACAAGCGAGCAAAAGGATTTGACAAAAGCTTACGGTGAACTACCAGAAGAATTGAAGGGAGAGACTTCTGTTGAATACTGGGCACCCAGATCACACCTGGTCCAGGTAAACACACTGCACAATGATCTGTCTCATGGGAGCTAGACACAAAATGCTGGAGTAATAAAAAGCCCCTGTCCCACTTAGGAGACCTAAACAGCAACCTCTAATGACCTTGCCCACCACCCAAGGTTTCTATGAGGTCTCAGTAGGTTTTGGTCACTCTCCCTAATGGTTGAAAGTGGTTTCTGCGTAGTCGAGGCTTCCTCTAGGTTGCTGTTGTTTTTTCATCACTGGCTTCGACTAAAAATAGGTTTAAAAATCAATCATTTTTTAGTGGCAAGTCTAGTCGAAGCCGGTTTTCTTCGCAGTTGAGGAAGGTTTTCAACATGTGCGTGGGAGGTGGTACATAGAAACATAGAAACATAGAAATTAGGTGCAGGAGTAGGCCATTCGGCCCTTCGAGCCTGCACCGCCATTCAATATGATCATGGCTGATCATCCAACTCAATATCCCGTACCTGCCTTCTCTCCATACCCCCTGATCCCCTTAGCCACAAGGGCCACATCTAACTCCATCTTAAATATAGCCAATGAACTGGCCTCGACTACCCTCTGTGGCAGAGAGTTCCAGAGATTCACCACTCTCTGCGTGAAAAAAGTTCTTCTCATCTCGGTTTTAAAGGATTTCCCCATTATCCTTAAG